>NW_020884876.1:8099071-8271931 GCF_003945725.1 Corapipo altera | reverse complement strand
TGCCGGGATGTTCTGAAGACCTGCTCGCTAGGCCACGCACGGAGGACGCCGGTTCCTCACGGGCCCCGCGCCCGCCTAGGGGAAAGTCCCCGGACCGCCGGCAGAGAGTGCCGGGCGCTGCCGCGCCCCCGCCCGCCCCGCCTCACGACAACCCCGCCGAGACGCCCCCGGGCCGAGCGGGTGCGCGCGGGGCGGGCTCTCGTCACGGCCACAGACACGCAGGTAGCGCGCGGCGCGCGCGCCAACAGAACGGGGCTCACTCTCAGGCCATCCCCTTTTGCCGGGCCGATCCCCCGGGACAGCTCCCACGGCTGCGTGGTACCTTTCCGGCGCAGCACAGCCCTGCGCAGGGAGAACAAAGCACGCGTGGGCACACAAGTCTGCTTCCCGGCAGCGGTGGGCAGGATACGCGGTCCCGCAGCCCCCCCCAGCTAAAATCTGCTAGGCTTCAGGTACCTCCTGGAGCACAGAATCAGAGAGAGTCAATTCGGCTGTAAAAGACCTCTGAGATCATCGAGCCCAACCTTTGACTAAACGCCACCATGTCAACCAGACTATGGCACTAAGTGCCACGTCCAGTCTCTCCTTAAACACCTCCAGAGACAGTGACTCCACCAGCTCCCTGGGCAGCCCATTCCAATGCTTGACAACCCTTTCTGTGAAGAAATTCTTCCTTTTGTCCAACCTAAGCACACTCAGACGGGGAGGCACTGTCCAGGTGGAGCACTTAACCCTGCCTGAAAAGGCTTTCCTTCCTTCCTTGCTCTGGGATGTAACAAGAGGTCAGATGGAACTGACAAACTGTGACAAACTGCTTTGCCGCAGGCACCTGCATCACACAAAAGTTTAGCACCAAACACAGGAGAGCCCAGTGCGTATCCCAGCGACAGCACAAACACTGGCACAGCACCGACTACAAACCACGCTGCTCCAGCACAGCAGCCACTCACCCTGCACTGTGCAGTTCCCCTGCTCACCTGGACTTCCTCAGAGAAGGCCGATGCATGCCATCAGTGTTCCCTGCCTACTCTAAGCAGGTTCTCATGCTCATGCTCCCGGGTACTACTCAAGATGCTCCTGTCCTGCTGATAAGCTGAATTAATTTCATAGGCAGTTCTGTTCTTGCCTCTAATATGTCAAACAAATAGCACACCACCACGCTCAACCTCTACTGCCCCACAGTCATGTCTGGGTATGAAACATGATAGAAGAGCACTGGCAGAGATCCCCCAAATGACATCAAGTTTGGGCACCTCAAACCCCAAATAGATGATTTATTACCTTACCGAAATTACCTTTACTACCTTATGTAAAAAGCTCCCAAGCAGCCCAGAGCCAAAGCTTCCTTCTGGTCCATGCTGTCTTGGTATTTATGGAGCTCCTGTGGTGAGCCCAGGTCTGCTAAACTAGCAGTGCCTTTCTTTTTGGTTGAGCCTCGGGCATGTGGCCTATATGTAGGCACAGTACAATTTGCAAACCCTTCTGTTTTCCAACACCTGTTGTTACTCATCCAGCAATATCCTCACAATGACCTCTTTCCAGCCATGTAAGACCCTGCACAAGGCAGAAGAGACCAGTTTGCAGAGTGGGGAGTA
Source organism: Corapipo altera (assembly GCF_003945725.1). NCBI lineage: Eukaryota > Metazoa > Chordata > Aves > Passeriformes > Pipridae > Corapipo > Corapipo altera. Next base: position 8,270,336 of record NW_020884876.1, on the reverse strand, counting down.
CCTCTGCAGAAATAGTGATGGCATCTCTGACTGCCTCACACAACAGCCAGCAAAGGGTGCACAAGGGGCTGAGAAACCACCTGGCTTGAGCTGTTACTTTGGTTGCTGTCTTGGCCACTTGAACTACTTGAGTGTCTTTCTTTTCTCCCATTATTCTTCGTGTGATCAGCTATATGTACACGGGAAAAGAGAGATTTCAAATTAAAATGCTATCAAAGAACCCATGCCGAAAGAAACAACTAAACTAGGGCACAACTCTATGAAGTTTTGGTTTTTTTGGGTTGAGAAGCTGTAATGATATCCCAGTGTCCTAGTTTCATCTGTTAAAAAGATATATCTAAGGCTCTATGAAGCTAACATTTCATGAGTTGTCATCTGTCTGTAGTGCAGGTAGCACCTGCTGTATAGGCTAAAGACCACAGTCAAGTTTGTGCAGACAAAGCTGAAGCTTCTGCAGTGACTGATGTGTGCTTGTTTTAATAAGGTGCACTGTAGCACCTTAACGATTTGGGCTGGTTCTGTATGTGTGTGTGTGAACAAAATGCTTTCACTTGTAGTTTATGGTAAATGTTGGTCATCAGATTTGTTAGCAGGAGAGAATACATCAAACATTAAACTTCTCTTTCCTACAGATGACACTAAGCTGACATGACATGGTCTAGTGCCCCAGAGACTGAGGGGAAAAAGCATACTTTGAAAGAGTTTTGATGCTGTCTCTCTCTTCGCTGTGCAGGTAAGTTCCCCATTTTTGTAACTTGCAAAGTGCAGAGAAAATAAAAACAATATCTGCTTTGCAGAATATTTTTTAAGCTTTCCTTTCAGCTAAAATGTGCATTTTTGCAATGTTTTTGCATAATGTATAAAATGCCACACTCTGTGTCCAGGTAACAACAATTAACTTGCATTTGTGTGCCTTCTAGATGGTTCTGTTAGTTGACACTGCCACAGCAAAGGTATTGCCATTAGCTAGTTTAAGTGTCTTTAAGAAAATGCTGTCATTAAATCTTGCTGTTAGGAAGTATCAGTTTTTAGTCTGTGATTAATTAACACACATTCACAGACAGGCATTTAGGAAAACAGGTTTTATGTTGATACCTGGTAACAGTTTCAAATATGTTGCAGGCTAATTTTGAAAATGGTGCATGATAATTTCTGAACACAACTGCCTGTTCCTAAAGCAATGGAAGATTAAGTTCCAGTGGCTACCAGCTAGGTATTTTCCTCCTCCAGTAACATTTCTGCAACTAAAAAAGCATCATTCGGCTCTGACATCTGAGCCCACGGCCCTTTAAAGTTTGAACTGTCATTGCTAGTCAAGTAACATTAATTGTTAGACCCGAGTGGGCTGCAAAAGGACTTCTTTTAAATATGAGTGTCAGAGATTAATCACATTGGGCGAAAGATACTTTGTCGCTAGTAAGAAAGCTTATCTAACCAATGTTTGCCTGATTTTCTAAATCCTCTGATGTTTTATGTTTTACATTTCAAATCCTGTGGTGTTTAGCCTGGAGAAGAGACAATCGAGAGGGGATCTTATCCATGTCTACAAGTATCCAAAGGGAGGGTGTCAAGAGGATGGAGCCAAGTTCTTCTTGGTGGTGCCAAGCAATAGGATGAGAGGCGGCGGGCAGAAACTGATTCACGGGATGTTCCACCTGAATATAAGGAAGAACTTCATTACTGTGTGGGGGACTGTGCACTGGAACAGATTGTCCAGAGAGGTTGTGAAGCTTCCGTCTCTGGGGATTTTCAAAAGCTGTCTAAACACAATCCTAAGTGATGTGCTCTAGGGGACCCTGCCTGAACAGGGAGGTTGGACCCAGATGATCCACTGTGGTCCCTTCCAACCTCACCCATTCTGTGATTCTGTGATTTTAGCTGCAGTTTAAGAGACAAACTGTATTCAGTCAAATGCTGCCTATATTTTGACAACAGCCTTCCACCCCAAATTCTTCTTTAGTTTGGAATAAATGCCACATTTCTCTTTATTATTTTGAGGAAGAGGATGTTTGAGAGGTTAAGGACCTGTATTAGTCTTGTTTAACCATTAATTTTTCTCACAATTACAACTGAATAATTACAACTGTAAAATCTGTCAGTTCCTGGGGGAAAAAAGTCTGCATTGGTCATATCCTAGTAGTACTGCTTTCTGGTAGCTTGGAGTAAATGGTGGCACTGAAAAGTTTGCATAGCAGCAGCACTCCTAGGAAACACATAATGTGAGTGACTTAGGTGCTACAGAGTTATTTTGAAAACATGAAATACTTGCTGGTGCTATTTGTAGTGACTTTTCAGTTGCATTAGAGATTAATTATTTGTAAGAGGTTTGGATAAGCAAATGCCAAAAGGAAAAAAAATCCACATTATGAGGGGAGGGAAATGAAATGAGGCTTCCCCCTGTTTGTTGCGGAGTTTTAATGACATACGCAAAACTCTCTTCAAGTTTTCAGGGGAACTCTGAAATTCATAAATGGTACCTATAGGCATGTAATTACCCCATTTTCGCATATGAAGTGGGATTCATTTCACCGACATCTGTGACAGCAGACCTGGGCTCCCCTTACAGTCAATGGAGACATTTGTAGAGCAAGGCCTATTTATGCTAAGATTCTCTCATATTCAATGTATTTAGCTGGGTGACTCCCACCTTTATTTTCTGAACTAGAAAGAAAAATTAACATCCACATATGGGAGAGTATTATGAATGTCTTAAACTGTCAACTACTGAAACTTCCTGCAGGTGCACTGCCAGCCCTCATTTCATAATCTTGGTTACAAAGGTGCGATTATGTGTGTTTGTTCCTCACAAGAGGAAGAAATAAGAATGTGTTTTTCACATGACCTGTGCTGAGCAGCAGAACCATGGAAACGCAGCGTGCATGTTAGTGTGTAGCTCAGGTAAGAGCACACAAAAAATCCTTTGTTTACTTTGGGCAAAAAAGACTCAGTTCTTTTCCATTAAAGTCATATGGATTCTTCCGTTTACTTGAATGGAAGAGGATCAAGCTTCAGGGCTGAGCTAAGACAAGAAAGACAGTTACTACATATTTGCATAAGATTACCTTGTTACCATTCCTCAAATGGCTTCTCTAAACATCATCTGCACACTTCCTGAGTTTTTTGGCATGGTGATTGGCTCTGGAGCTGGAAAGCAAATCCACTGATCATTTATGCTTTAAAACAAGAGGTGTGAGGAAAAAGAGTCACCGTCTGAAAGCAGTTTTCTGCAGAGGAAGACAGGGAAGTATTACTTGAGACACAAATGGACAGATCCATGTTGTAAATGACAGGAAATGATCCATGTGGCCCTATCATCACAGTGACCAGATGCTGCTCCTCATCTGGTCAACAGACTCCCCCTCCTCTAAGGAGCTGCAGTTCCTATGCCAGCCAAGCATGCTCCATAGGACCTGTGAGAAGCTGGTGCTATTCAGCATCTGATGATTTCCAGAGGGCATTACAAACAGCATACTGCTCTCACAAAAGAGCAGTATGGTTCTGCTCAAAACAAAGGGACAATAGGTCAGTATGCTCTGATGGAAGCAATGATGTCATATAAAAGTCAATTCCCTAACATGTCCTGCCTTGGGCCTATCAACTTCTCAAAACATTTTGGATACAGCCATGGCATTAAAGTATGGAAACTGAATGGAAAGAACTGTAAAAAACAGATAAGTAGTTATTACAAAACAAAGCACAGAGTAAACTTAGTTTGCACACTTTATTCCATTTTTTAGTCTGATCCTGGTGAGATAAGCAGAACCCATCCATTTAAAGAAAAAAGTTGAGCAGGATATTGTAGCTGCTTTTTCCCCGTGTTAATACAAATCAATTGATTACTAATTCAGGCTCAGGAACTGATTTTCTCTTAGAGCACACGGGCAGAAAACAGGAACTTCTCCAGTTTTTGAAGAGATGTTTGTATTTAAATGAGGAAGAACATATCTCTCCTGATCAGTGCAGGATGTTTGTTACTTCGTACTAGAAAGCTCTTTGGTACAGCTGAGGATGAAGCTAACAGGGAAAAAGCACATGCCAGTGTTTTCAGGAAATGCACTGTTTAGTTTATCATCATATTGAAATGATCTGATGTTAGGCCATGTCTTATTTTTAGGTGTTCTGCACTTGTGTAAATGAAAGAAAAAAATAATAATGGTTGTTTTCATATGATTTGTATTCCACCAGATAAATCAAGCCTAATATTTAAGGAAGACCAAAAGCAATGATGTCTGGCATTATAGGGAATTATCTGTTTTGGATGGCCTGATGTTAGAGAAGCTTTTGAGAACAGCTTACCTGGACAAACGCACTATTACCTCTGTAGCTCTGGCAAGGATAGCTTCTTCCTGGAGTATCATCTATACAAAGGTCAGCTATGGCCTATAGCTTCCTTCAGCTGACTCTGTAAAGAGCCCATCTAGCTTGTACTCATTCTTTCATTTCTTTGAGTTTATTTTCTTGCTATCTTGTATAATTCTTCATCCTCTTCATCTCGTGGAAGCCAGAGAAGCATTTCTGCCAAGAAATATAGATCATCAAAAATCAGTTCTTTTGCTTAAAAGAAGCATCCTGTTATCATCATTTGAGCATTTTTACTAAATACTAAATAGGTCTTTCACAACTACAGCCCCCTGTGGACTTGTCCTCATCAATAATTCTACTTTTCTTCTTTTTTTTTTCTTTTTTTTTTTTCCCCACAGGCTGAAACACTTCCTGGACTATCAATGAAAAGCCAAAAAAAAAAATCTAACCAACTTGTGTATTATTGGGTGAAATAGGACAGGAATCAGCTGTGATTTGAGGCTGTAAAATCAGGATTGTGAAAGGTGAGAAGCAAAACCGCAAATGGGGAAAATAAGATTTGGATTAAATCTCTGGAAATATTTTATCATAGTAAAATCTATAATGAAATAATTTTTCACAAAAAGAAGGGGGATACTCTAACTGGGGCTTCTGTTGGGATCTGTTCTCCATGAAAACTTGGGTTAGTTTAGAGACATGTAAATAAATCTAAATAAATTGGATATAGGACTTCTGTGTATTATTTACTCTTGGAATAACAATCATTGAGATGGATCTTATGCAATACACCCCAGTATCACATCCCTGATATCACCATGTATGTCAACCTCAAGCTGACAATTGTCCACTTAGTACAGTGTTGCTGGAAATGTATGGTCACTCGGCCTCTCCATCTCTACAAACATCAGGGTTCTGCCCTACCTTGTCTCCTCTTAGATCCACACTGTTCTCACATGCAGTCAGTGAGAGAAGAGGCATAGCTGGGTCATAGAGGTATCAACCTGCAAACTTGAATCAAATACATCAAAATTCTCCCATGACTGCTCCTAGCCATTTTGAGACATGGGCAATGCAGAGAATTCAGCCTGTTACTCCTGCTTTCTTTCCCCCTGAGGCTTCAAACAGGCAGCAAGCTAAGGCTTCCTTTTTCTAGGGATACCTGGTCTAAGTTGCTACTGCATTCTTAAGGGTACTCAAAATGTAAATCTTTATTTCAGTGTTTGAAAGCAGCAACAACACCTAAATTCAAGAATCATTAGATGTTCTCTACTGTACCTTAGATACTGCTTCCCCCATAGTGACAAACAGCAAGTTTTTAGCACAGAAACTACCTCTAACAAATGTTATGAATTATTCTAAAAGTGCTGTCTTGGCTACTTCTTTACCAACAGTCAGAGAAAAAAAAAGTTATGCCAAAACGTTGGTTTTAAATTAACATGTAATTATAATTAATGTTTAATTTTAAATAACATGTTAATTTTGAATGAACATTTTTGCTTTATTTTTTCTGATCTGTAAGGGAAATCTGTTTCTCAGATTTATTTCCTCCTGAATGATACAGAATGATACAGCCATTCAAACATACTATAAGCAGAAACACAACCCCTCAAAACAGCCTACATCTTTCTCAAGAACATTGTATCACTTATACTAATTCAAGTCCTTTTGCACTGGTGCACAGGTAGTGGGTTTTGCCTGTACAGTAAGTGTTATCTGTTAATATTATATCAAAGAATTCAACGTTCAGTTACTCAGTTACTTCAGTTACTCAGAAGTGACAGCAATGAATGCTACACGGTAAAGTTTGAGTGGGTTACTGCTGATGGAAGTGAAGGTAAGTAGGTTATTGCCACCTTCTAAATCTATTTGTGCAAAAATGAGACAAGTAGCATAAAATGATCTGAGGCTTAGCGTCATTAACCTGAGCTTTAACAATACATTGAAAGCAGCTGGTTTTACAGGTGTTACAGATTTTAAGATGAGGGTGCCTTCTTAAGAACATGAATGCACGGAATTACAGACTTCCTGTTTTTTTGGCCAGAGTGACATCAGCATAATAAAGAGTGTTTCGAAAGTACTGCCTACAACTTTGTTTTCATTCATTTTTATGAACTTGCAACACATTACAGGCTTGGGCAAAGCTGTCTGTCTGCAGCTACAATTATTCAACAGCTTAGACATAGATATATGAAAAATCACTGCCATGTAGAATACCCTCTTAGCAGCTGCATGAGATGGAAGTTAGGAACGTGTTTAAATACTTCTCTGAACTGGGGTCTTTAGAAAATAACACTTGCAGACTGCCATCATGTCTGCTAATATTTCTGTAGGACTAGCCGTGGAGCCATCTGGCACAGATCACACAGTGACAGAATCACAGGAAGAAAGGAGCCTGGAAAGATTCTCTGGAGGCCATCAAAGCAGAGCCAGCTTCACAGCCAGATTAGGTTGTCTCAGGTCTCAGCCAGGTAGGCTCCAAAAATATCCAAGAATGGAGACTATACAACCTCTCTGAGCAACCTGCCCTACTGTTTGACCACTACTCTAGATCATGACATCCTGAAACGTTATCTACAGGACTAGTATGGGTACTTTCTTAGTGCTGGCCACTTAGCAAAGGTAGGAATGTAAGACAGAAGGGGCTTCGAGGTTTGGATTTTTTTATCCTTGAATCATCTCTGATACTTTTTATTTCTTTTTAAAGCATTTCTGATGGTTTTTATTTTTTTTATTTTTTTTCAGGTTCCTTAAATATAAATGCAACATACCACAAAACATACAGGACCTCTCATGATGTTTTGAGAGTCCACAGGATTAATCTTATTTTCTGATGCTTACCAATTATTATTCATGCAGTAAAGATCTGAAAAATGTCTGAAAGAGAAGTGGAGATAAAATTGTAACTTTTTAGTAGTTCTATCCCCTTTATATCATTCTTCCAGTAGGAAAAATTATTTAGCTAAAAAGTATATATCTAGAAAGTATATTTCTCCTATTGTTTCCTACTTTCCTACTATAATTGTTGTGGCGAACATTTGATATAAATTCTGCAACAGCCTTGGAAAAGACGGGATATTCTGTCACGTTTTGGAGATTCGCTGCTAGGCAAAAAAACCCGCTTGAATTGATTCCTCGACAGGACAAAATATGACTCAGCTTCCCTAAATCACAGTTTATCACAAACCATCATCGCTCTTCTTTAAACCTAAATCGGGCAGCTTTTTTTATGGGCAAGGACAGTCCGAAGTCCCGCCTGCGGGCGCCCCGGGATCCCCCGCTCGGGTGGCGGCTCCTCCCGGTCGCGGAAGCGGCGGAGGATCCCGCGCCTTTAAGGGCGCCCCGCCCCGCGCGCGCTCCCGCCCCTCGCGGCGGGTTGAGCCAATGGGAGCGCGCGCGAGGGTAAGGCGGGAGAATGCAAACCCCTGGCAGCGCCGCCGGCCGCGCCTTATAAGGGCAGGGCCTCGCGCATGCGCGCGGCGGGCAGGGGCGGGGGCGCCGAGCGGGGGTTTCGCTTCGGCGGCGGCACCGCGGGAAAGGGCGCGGGACCCGCGGGGGGCGGCCGGGCCGGAGAGCGCTCACCGACATCCGCTCACCGCACACCGCGGCGCGGCCGCCCGCCGGCACAGGGGCGGCGGCGGCGGCGGGAGGAAGAGGAGGAGGGGGAGAAGGAGGAGGAGGAGGAGGGAGCGGGGCCGCCGCAGGGACCCCGCGCCCGGTGCGGGCGGCGCGGCGCCGGCGGATGTGCTGCTGGCGCGGGGGGATGATGCTGGCGGGGCCGCAGCTGGTGGCGGGGCCGGCGGCGCCGGGCGGAGAGCGGGCCCGGCTGCTCTCGCTCTACGTGCAGGACTACCTGGAGTGCGTGGAGTCGCTGCCACTGGACATCCAGCGCAACGCTTCGCTGCTGCGGGAGATGGACACGCAGTGCCAAGGTGGGCGCCTGCGGGGCACCGGGCGGGGAAGGGAACGGGGACGGCCGCCCGCCCAACCCGCCTGCTGCACATGCGCCTGGAGCGGAGGGGCCGGGGCCGCGGTGGGACGCTGCCGGGCCCTGCGGGGCTGAGCCCGGGGCGGTGCGGGGCTCCCGGTCCCTGCTGCGGAGGCGGCCCCGCTCCGGGGGCGGCGCTGCTCAGCGCTAGGCCCCGGGGCCGCTGTGCGGGGCCGCTCCCGCCCCGCTCCGCCCCGCCGGCGGTGCCGCTGGGGGCGGGGGCGCGGGATTCGGCCTTTCCGCAGCTCCGCCCGCCGGGCGGGGGCGCCGGTCCGGGCGGGACCCTGCCCCTGTCCCGCGTACATGGCACGGGGCGGCGGGGGATGCATAACGCGCCATCAGCGCTCCCCTGGGTCATGGAGCGGGTCCGCGGAGCGGGAAGTTGCCCTAAACTTACCCGGAGGCACGGCTCCTTCGGAAGAGAGGTTCAGTGCCCATTAAAGCATCCCGCGGAGTTAGCGGCGCGCAGCGGTGCCCGGCAGCTGCCGGCTTGCCCTGCCATGAGGCAGAAATTTGGTCCCCCGGAGTCTGCACTGGAGTTGCATCTCCCTCCTTCGGCATGGGCAGGAGGGGACCGGGGTGAGCGCCAAGGCCTCTCAGACGGTGCATGGCCACCTCAGGAGGCAGCTGTCGGGAAGGGATTCTTCCAGTTATCTTTCTGATTACTCGGAAAGATACATAAGAACAGGCTTTTGTAAGTTTCCTGGGATTTTAAAGTTTAAAGGGCATAGACTTGCCTGCAGCATTTGGAATTCCTAGTTAAGGCTAGAATACCTAGCAGGCTCTTTACCTCCTGATCGGTGGTGACTATTCAGCGCTCCTCATCTGCCTTGAACAGACTCAGTCTTTTATTTAGGCTGTATCTCCTATATATATCATCCAGTACGGGCCATAGCGGAAGTTTGTTGCTAGTTTTAACCAAAGCCTTCAACTGTTTTAAAAAACAAAAAAAAAATCTTGAAAGACCCTGAAAGATGGATAAAAATATTTTAGGCACAAGTTTTAAGATGTAAAAGCAATGCTCTGTTATTTCAGCTAATTTGAAAGGTAGTGATAGTCTGTGCAGATGGAAAAAAGTCACTCCTGTGCTTAGAAAAGAAATCCTTTTAGCTTTCATTAGCTCCACCAAACTTAATCAGATTATCTGTAATGAACACTTGGCCCTGGTTTGTGTTGGGTTGAGGGGGTTTTTTGTTTGTTTTTGGTTTTCCCCTAACAGGGATTTCAGAGCTGTTTATTACAATGTATGGGTGCCTTCTCTAGTCTTAGGGACTCACAAAGCATTTGGTAAACTTCCATCTGTGTTAGTCAAAAAGTTCTTTCCTCTCTTTAGTGGATGCTGATCCATTTAAATCTTTACAGGCTGCATCTATGGAATAACTGATGTGGGGTGAATGTTGTTCTCTGTCACAGTGTGAAAAAGTGAACAGTTATTGTTTGTGGGTTCTGCTGGGTAGGGCATTCCAAATATGGGAAGTCTATGTAACTATACCTACACTTTCCAGCCCCCCTCCAAAGAAGTTCATGTGGGAAATAATGTGGCTAGAGATTATTATACTCTGGTTATGCCTTTCTCATTCAACAGCATACAAAGTACCTTTACTCCATGCTTTTCAGGAGCAGAGATTAAGATTTTTTTAGTTTATTTTCCCCCTTTTCAGGGCAATGGGTAAGTGATGCAGCTGAAGATACAGGGAAACAAAGCTTATGTTTTTCATGGTAGCTGGGATGCTGATATTGAGAAAATACAGGTTAATTGAGTTACCAGACAAGAGGAATCTTCCCCTAGTGAAAGTCTGGAACAGAACAAGATGCGTTTGGCTCCTGTTGTCGTACAGGTTTCAGAATTTATAGGAAAAAGCAGCTGTTCATGCTTAAGCTACTGTTTCAAGATGTCAGCAGGAAAAAAATCGCTGGGAACACTGTTGAGATAATAGCTATGACTTCTATTTAGCACAAGTTTGAATCATTTCACAACTGTATAATGCAAATTCTTTAAAAACGAAAGCCAGTTTGTGAAATGCAGGTCTTTAGGAAGAAATACACTGTGCTGCATATCTTCTTGCTTTAGAAATAAATAGTTCAGTACCATTTATGAATTCTGTTTCCGGTTCAAATAAAATACTAAAATTCTGAGGGCACCAGTACTGTATCTAACACTGTGCATCAAGTTGCACTGTCAGTTTTTCTAAAGTATTTCCTGTCCTTTATGTATAGATCTAGTGTAACTTTTGGCTTGGAAAATACTGTTTTAAAATCCAGCAATATAGAACAGCAGTGTACAGACTAAGACTGATGTATAAGGCATTTGTTGGTCTCATATTTGGGTTCATTAAACTTGCTTCTGAGTACTATATTTAATGAGAAATTCACAGCAAGTCATGCACTTATATTGCATGACTAGCAAGAAGGAAAGCTTGGTAGTCAAGCTATAAGCCACTCATTTGCTAGTTGCTTAAAAATATCCTGTGATGCACTAAAGAGAGGGTCACCTATTCTCAGAAGTTCAGCCTTGATTTAAAATGCAACTTGCTGTAATTTGTTTTGGTAATAGGAAAAATATTTTGAGTGATGTAAGTTAATTTTCATCCTGATTGTAAATTTGCTATTATGTAACTTCAGTTGTCATACTCCTTTTATAACTACACTGAAACTGTAATACCAAACCCTTAAACGAATAAGAAGAGGAAGGCAGAGGACCCAGGTATCCTAATTCTGGAGTGTTATATGTCATGATACATAATGATTCTATGAATTTAAGGTTTCTTCCTGTGATAAAATAAGCTATTGCTTTGGTATTTAGGCCAGGAGTTTGGAACTACTGTGATAAGGACTCTTAATAGAAATTCTTGCTTTTTCAGATGAAGGGAGGATCTGGATTATCTACACATCAGCAACTACTGTGTCCCTTTTCTTGGGTTATCCTTTCTTTTTCCAATGACTAAAATAAGCTTGCTCTTTCTTAGAACTTGAGAATTTTTTTCTTGCCACAGATTGTGACCTTAAACAGTGACTTGATGACCACTGCAACTTGAATAATATATCCTATCTAACCCACTAGAGTATACTAGAATTAAAATTTGTACTATTTCCCATCAGTTAGAAATACACTCCTGTGTTTTCTTGAGCATGTTCCATCTTGTGTAATTATTCCTATTATTATCTTTATTTTATAGAAGCGTTAAAAGAAATAGATGATGTCTATGAAAAATACAAGTCGGAAAATGACCCAGTTCAGAAAAAACGCTTGCAGCAGCATCTTCAGCGTGCATTAATCAACAGTCAAGAACTTGGAGATGAAAAAATTCAGATAGTTACTCAGATGCTAGAACTGGTAGAGAATAGAGCCCGTCAAATGGAAACGCACTCTCAGTGTTTTCAAGATCTGTCTGAGAACGAAAAGCCTCTAGAAAAGGCAAAGATGGAGTCGTGCCAGCCAGAGAGATCTTCCCGCAGACCCCGTCGCCAGCGAACCAGCGAGAGCCGCGATCTGTGCCACATAGCCAATGGTATCGATGACTGCGATGATCAACCGCCTAAGGAAAAGAGATCGAAATCTTCCAAGAAGAAAAAACGCTCCAAAGCCAAACAGGAGAGGGAGGTTTCACCTGTAGAATTTGCAATTGATCCCAATGAACCAACTTACTGCTTATGTAACCAAGTGTCTTATGGCGAAATGATAGGATGTGACAATGAACAGTGCCCTATCGAGTGGTTCCACTTCTCCTGTGTTGGACTCACCTACAAACCGAAGGGGAAATGGTATTGCCCTAAATGCAGAGGAGACAATGAGAAAACAATGGACAAATGTACTGACAAATCAAAAAAGGATAGAAGATCGAGGTAGTGAAAGCAATTTATGTTTTAAAGAGTTGCTCCTTTTATATTAAAATGTTTCATTTCCCAAGAACGCTGTTTTAGGAAATGCATAAGACTATGCAATAATTTTTAATCTATACTATTAATGGAGTATTAAAAGCTGTTATATACCTTCTGTGATCTTTAACTTTCTGCACTGAATAACCAAATAATTGAAACAGGGTGGCTTCAGACCTTTCACAGAAGACATTACAAGCATATGGAGCTTGATTTCAATTTAACCCATTAGTATTTTAAAGAACCTTGTGAATTTTGAACTAATGGTGGTGGGAAAGATACTGAAGAACTTCTCATGTTATGGTAAAGGTGTTGAAAGGCCTCACATAACTGCTAGCATCTTAACCACTGAGTTTGTTCTTTATCCCAGGTTTTACGTTTTCAGTTTTTGTGTTAACATCACACATTTGGAGTTAGGGTTTTTGAATTCAGCTGTAACTGTAAAAGTCTTCCGAGCTAAAAGCAGACCTCTTCAGTGACTTTCATATGACCAGTATGTTATTTCAAGGAAGAAAATACCACTAACTTAAGCTTTTTTTTTTTTTTTTTTTGGTCAATATTAAACTCTTGTCTTTGTGACTTTATACTTGGGAGTCAGTTTTTGGGTATGATAGAATTATGGTGTATACTCAATTTTGGATGTTCTTAGTAGGTTTTGTTTGAGTTTTGTCAAGCATCCCGATATTGTTGAAGATGATCTCTCTATTGCCATAACTATTTCCTTGATTGTTTATATTTTGCCACTGCTCATGTAAAGCTTGAAGTGATAGAAGGATCCCTTAGGAGGAAAGGATATTACCTTTTCAGAGAACAGAAATTGCAAATATGATGGAATCTTCATCATAATTGATCTCTCGAGAGCTGAAACATGACTGGTATTCTCTGGGCTGTAAACTTTAATACCTTAAGTGGTATTTGTGTTTTTGTGTGTCTACACCTGGGTTCATGCATAGCACCACATTTCTTGGACTTGGGCAACTATCTAAAAAGCCTGAAGGTAAAAGCTTTCAATAAAAGTTTTGATAGATAATAAAAAAAAAAAAAAGGCATAAGCATGCCTGGCACAGAGCCAATAGACAAATCCCAGCAGGTTTCTGACAGGTGTGGAAGAGTGTTGTCCAGATGTACGCTGGTAGTATCTAAACACTACTTGGGCGGTACTTAAAAGTGAATTTCCTATTCTCCATGTCTTAGGGGAAGTGAAAAAAAGATGAAAACAGGTGTTCTGCTCCTTTGTAATGGGAGATGCTAATGGAGAAGTGAGTGGGGTACCAAAGCTTGCACTTTGGGTTCCTGCTCAATAATCTCTTCTTGATACTGGAGTTCTGGTGGGCTTGACAGCAGCTCTGCAGGGCTGGGTGTGGGGGTTGTCTATGGGTGGGCTGCAAGTGCTCATAAGTCCCCGTAGGTCTCTACCCTTTGCTGCTAAGGTTTCCCTTGACAGCGCAGAGGGAGAAGTGACACCATCTCTGGCCAAGCCTGGCTGGAAGCAGTTGTGCTGAGTTGAGAGCAGCCCACAAGGCAGGTAAGCAAAGGCAAGCTGGGATGGATGAATGCCATCAAAACTCCTTCCTGCATCCCCACTAGAGAGGGCTGTGCTGGCTGGGGCTGGAGGGCAGGATGTGCTGTGCGTGGCATACACACAAAAAAAGCCTTGATGCTGTCGGGCCAGATGGCACCAGTCAATGTGCAGGACATTCAATATTATAGGCTATGTAACATACTGAGCTTGTTTCCTCAGTTATGATCTGATTACTTGACAGGATTTAACACTTGCAAGTAATAGTAATTATATGTCAGGGGACTGTAGAGGTAGTGTTTTCAATTTTTGCTCTAAAATCGTAGGTTTATTAAGTGGACTAGTGCTTCACTGGGGAGACCTGTACCACAGTAATTAAACAGCTCCTGCAGGAAACTACTGTAAGGGCTCTGACCATCAGCAGCGTAGGAGAGAGGGTAAGCCTTATCCCTACCGTGCTTTCCAGGCCTAGTGGATGATGTGAGGTTGCAATGATAGTCTTGAGGGAGCTGGATCATGGCTACTGATGGAGTATGATCAGGCCCACTGTTGGAGATGAGTGGCATAAGTTGTTCTGTGTGCATTTTACTACTCTTTTAATTTGTTATGGCTTAATGATTCTCAAATTTCCTTCTTGGCAAGATTGATTGGAAGCCTAGGGCCGAAGATTGTATGAACATGTAATGTTGACCTAAAATGGCATGCTTCCTAGTACTAAAAAACAAACATCACTTAAGTAACATTGCAGAATGAAGTACAAGTGAATTTGTAACTATTAACATTACTAATTTATCTTGAAAAGTATTGCTTGAATTTGCACTGAGTAAATCAAGAATAATTTTTTCCAATGCCGAAGAGAAAGCAGGGAGCCTTATATAATTGTTCATCTGAAATAATTGCTAAAGTAGGAAGTGTATGTTGGGGTGTTACAGAAAGAAAATTTTAGATTTTGAAAGTGGTCCAGATATCTCTAATGCAGAGATAGTTTCTTTTATACTAATGGACCTTCTGGTAGGGAAGATGAATTCTTAAGGTTTCCAGTGAAGATACTGCTGGGGAAATTGCACTTGCTTGCCTAATACATGAAATTGCTTGAATGTAGAAATAATTTGGTTTATATTGCAGATTAGCAGCGTGCCTCAAATATATATGAGTGCTTCTAAAATTACTTCTTTAAATGCTCTGGCTAATTTGTTGTGAAGACATACATGAGAAGATCTGATGTTATCTGGAATTTAGCATTTCACCACATTTTTTTTTTTTAACCAAACACAAATTTTGTGGGTTTGCATCCATTTTCATAGAAGATCAATGGTAATTGCTGAAGATGCACATAAGAGGCTAGTATGAAATCAGAAAGGTAAGTGGAGAATTCTTATGTTGCTTCTTAATGTTGAGTTCCTTTTCTTAAAGGGATGAACCTCACTGGTGAAGTGAAAACAAAAAGTAAACACTGCTAAACCAGTTCATCTTCAAGATATATATTGATTGTCATGAAGTAAGTTTAGCTTCTTGCAAAAAAAAAAAAAATCTGGGCAACACACACTTTGGAAGTTGATAGAAGTGTATGTGACTACACAGGAAACCACTTCCTCTTTTGAAAATAATTGTTGCACCCTAATTCAGCCTAGGTTATATCTTGTTTCTTGAAGCTTATGAAAATATGGTACACTTCTAAGTTCTTGCTTTTTGCCTTTCAGTTTTGAAGTAATGCAAGTTCAGCAGCAGCAAAAGGTCCCCATAAACTATTTAAAAGAAACGGTATTGGAGCGAGAGTTTTTCTTGATCATTGTCCCATGGACCAGTTTGATTGATCTTGACAAAATAATCATTTAGTCAAACCAAACTTTAAAGCAAAACACAAATACACGTAATAGAAAGATTACTGTTTTGAAAGCAAAATGAACAATTTCGTATTTGCCATCTATATTGTAAGGCCATCTTGATATCTGCAGCACAGTGATAATACCTCCATATTTAAACTAGTTTTAACTGTATTTCCCTGCCAAACTGTAACTAATCTACACATCCAGAAATAGTAATGTGGTACTGACAAGTCTTTAAACTAGTACAGAATGGTGGCAAGTGAAATGCCCATTTCTTCCTTGAATTTATCTAAG
The DNA here is from genome assembly GCF_003945725.1 of Corapipo altera. NCBI lineage: Eukaryota > Metazoa > Chordata > Aves > Passeriformes > Pipridae > Corapipo > Corapipo altera. The sequence continues at coordinate 8,254,534 of NW_020884876.1, read as the reverse complement.
AATTTCGTTTTGGATATTCTTTCAGAGCTGAAGTGAGCCTTTGTAAAGATGGCATTTCATAACTTTGAAGACTCAATTTAAAAGCCTCTCACTTCAGCTTGAAGGTTGTCTGAATTCATACTTGACATGAGCAGTTTGGCACTTCTGTGGCTTGTGCCGTTTCTAACAGCAACAGATCTGGCTCTTGAAAGTCCTGATCTGGGTTTTTATTCTTTAGGCTCAGCTGCTCTACTGGGACAAAACTCCAACAATTGTCACACCAGCAAGTTAATGTCTTAGAATTCTTTCTCTCTCTTATCTGCTTACACACTTATTTTATTCAGAGGGGTCATCTCCAGCAGCTCTGCAAGTCTTTGACATTGACACCTCAGATTGAAAAAAATACTGAAGGTTTTTACATGTGATACTCTGAAGCTGATGAGCAGGGCTGTCACTCAAATTCACAAGAATTGTTTTTCTGTCCAGTGCTAGTTAGGTAAGACGATCTGCTGTCAGTGGTAAAAACAGATGTTACTGTGCAACTGTTCAAGTCCGACAGACTTGTATATCCTAGAAGGAAAAATATTTGGATTTTTTATTATTAGCATACCATGAAAGAGCTGAAAAGATTTGGTAGTTTTCTCTTGTGCCAATTTCCTGATTACTCTGCAATCTTTGGAATAGCTTGAGGATTATGGATTTTCACTACAGCTGGCCAGTAGAAGTTGTATTTAGTGAAAATTCTGGGAAATTTTAATTAAGTGAAGCTGTCATTTGCCTTTGAATCCAAGTCTCTTAAGATCAAGCTAATATTATATCTGAATCCTTTCTAATTTCTGGTTGGGGTAGTGTAAGAGTTCTAAAAGCTTATTTTGACAAGTTTTGCATTTTTTTCCACCTATGTCTGCATTCTTTTGGTTTACCTGGTATAGGGGAAGTTGAGCTTTGAGTCAGCCAGTGATGTTTTAACTTCAAGTATATATGCTGACTGAACTGGATCTCTCTTCTGTTGCACCTGTGTTCTAGCAGAACATCACTGACTATAGTGTGGGCAAATTTGTACTTCATGCATTGCATACTTCAATTTTTTTCTTATGTATACGTCAAGGAAGTTATAAGTAGCATATACACGTATTGAAACTAATTTCTGTTCTGAAGGCCTGTTTTTTATTGTAGAGGTTAGCATCTGGTGAGCACACAGAAAAATAAGATCCTCCCTAAAGCTTTGCTTCTGCAAACTTAGAGTGCCTCCACTGAAATTACAAAAGCTGGTGAATGAATTTCACTACAGTGATTAGCTGTGGACAGTAAGACTAGAAGAAAGTTACAGCTTATAGTTGGAGGAGTTGGAGCAACTTGAGTACTTTTTGGGTTGAATGTAGTGTGATTTCAGAAGCCTAAAAGGAAACTTTCATCTCCTGTTGAGAAAGAGAAGAAAATAGAATGAATTCTAGAACATTTGAGAATAACATTCAAGAATAACATTCAGTAGAGAAATTAGGATAAAATCCTGTACCAATTTGAATAAAATTCTGTTGAGCAGGGTTCTACCAGCATACTGATTTCCAGCTTCCTTTGACTAAACCCTAAAAAAAGATTAAAGCTCCATGGCAACTACTATCTTAACTCCTGACAGCCATAGTATAAATTACATCTTGGAAAAACCTAATACTGAAAAGTTTTATTTAGGTCACCAGTCAGGCTATGAAATGGAAGGCTTATAGATGCCACCCCAAACTTTTTGTCCCTGCGTGGCATCAGTGAGGTAGAGGTTTTTATGGGAGACAAATTGAACGCTATATAACTATATGCAGGATGAATTTAAAAATCTGACATGTTTTAGGTGCGTAAACTTGTTTCATACCCCTGTGGAAAAGACTGCAATTTACTTGCAGTCCATATTCCAGGGAGGAATATGGCAAGGTTCAACTAGGAGACAGCAGCCCAGACAGGTATAATGTGTGCTTATCACAGTAGTTGCATTTGCTAACAGTGGAGAAACAGTATTGGGTTGGTTGGTTTTGGGGGATTTTTTTTGTTTTGTTGTCATATTTTTGTGTGGGTTTTTTTTTTTTGTTTGTTTTTGGTTGGTTGGTTTTTTTAATGTAGAGGGGAAGGAAATGGATGAGAGTTGTGCAACTCATTTGCCCACAGGTGTCCCAGCATCCATAGTTGTGCCAGACAAGCTGTAAGTCCCTTTTGTGCTTGTATGGAGATATTGTTTTCTTGCTGTTTGAGGTTAACAATGCATAGGTATCATTTGGAAATAAATATAAATGGACATTAAAAGTCTAGAGTAAAGGAACCTGTGTTAAGCAACAACAAAACTTCCCAATTTTCTGCTATTTGCATAAAGATTATCTGGTACTGTTATTTACTTAGTTCTGTTTTCTTGTTCTTTTACTATTTTCAACCTTGTCCTCTCTGGACAATGTACTTTTCAGGCCTTGAAGAATGCCTTTAATTGTCTGAGGAATACTTTATTGGAGCCATTTAAATAGCCTGGATAACCTGGTGGCTGAGGCAGGAAGGGATTGGTAACCAGGATCATCAATCCTGCTCCCCAGTGCAGGGACAAGGTGGGGTGGGGCAGGAGAGGCTGCATGCTCCCTAGTCTGTCAGCTGCTGCTGGGCAGACACAGAATTATTCCAAGGCTCCTTTTGACCTTATCAGATAGCAAAGTTAAAGCCCTCAATATTCTATTTAAAAGCGGAAAGTACCCATCATTTCTCAAAATCGAGATAATATAAAAACTGTACTAAAGTTGCAGCCCATTACATTCCTACCTTATTGCCTACTTAGAAATTTTGCCTTGTAAATGTTTAATACTAACATGCCATCTATAACTGGAGAAAGATGAGAAATAGAAGCAGTACCAGTATAATAGTCAGTTTTATAGACCTGCAAGTAGGACTGCTTTTATCCTTTCCTCCAGCAGCTGGAGTTTGATGATCACAGTATAATGTGATCCTCTTTCATAACCTGGAATAATTGTATGCTGGTGTTCAAATGGATCCCAAGCTTTTATCCTGTGAACAGATAACAAAAACATACTCAAATACAAATAGATAGTAAAGTCTATAAGAAAAAAACTAAACATGTTTTTTCCCCAAAGGCATAATATTGAAATAACAAACAATGGTCAGTTGAAGCCAATGAGTTGTGTAAGTTAATCAGTAGACCTGGGACATGGGATACAAGATAATCTCACTATTACGTGGCTTTTGGGAGAGCTTTAAAGAAGTTTAAAAAGTAGTAAATGATTTGCATTTCTGAGTATCAGTTGGATCACAGAATTTCTGCATTGGTAAAGAACTCTTCATATTAATTTCATAAAACTTGGAAATGTTCAATAATAGTTGAAGTCATACACAAACAGGCCTCTGAGCATTTTCTAAATAAGGATACATACTTTGGCTATGATTTTCAGTGCAGTACTCTGCAATCTAATGATAATATGCACTAGCACGGCAAATTCATCTATATTATGACTGCATTTTATTTAGCAATAAAAGGTAAGAATAATTTTGAGTCTGTCCCCTCTTACACTATTAAAATATTTGTAGTAAGCTGCAAAGGTACTTCGGGATGACTTTATGTAAAGAACATGCAATAAAATTTGTGATTATCATACCAGAGCTATTCTAAACTCGACTTCAGAAGACATACTTCCCTGTTCCCAAAGCACTTGCAGATAAGGTAAGTTAACAGAGTCTGTGTCCATTCTTACACCCGTGCAACATATGGTCCTGCTTGCTGTGGGGAGGGTACTTAATGCACTGTAAAGCTAATGAAGCTTTACAGCCACAAGGCTTGTCTTCCTGTAAACGTGCTCTGCACTTTTGAAACCTGCTTAAGGATAAAAGATAATGCTTTCTTGGTAAGTGACATTTTAAGTATTTAAAGTTTTCTTCAGAGAAATCCGTAATGTTTTGTCACACGCTTGTGGCTGTTGCCACGGAGACAAAATTGGTTTGGGGGAAGCAGGTCAGACATAAGTCTCATATTTAATAAAATTTTTTTTGCTCACACCTCTCTGTCTTGTATTTAATGACTTGTCATTCCATACTTGCTGGTATGGGGTTCAACAGAAGAGAAGAAAGCATCCACAGGTTTGAAAGGCATGACTTTGTGGAGTACACCAGAGTAACTGAACTGCAGCTTCAGTATCTGTTAGCTGTAAAAGGCTGTTAAAACTTATAAGAATTAAATTAACTGAAAATAAATTTAAAACTTCTTTTACTAATTCAAATCGTGCAGATTTCGCAGAGGAGGAATGTCCTGACAGTAACCAAAAACACTCCTGCCTCTCTTCTGTTGCTGAATGAAGGATTAAAAAAAAATATATCTCCTATTTTGGAATAGCTTTTGCTTCTAGACAAAAGTTTGTTCAAAAAAACCCAGTAGGAAAAAGTTGTTGATACGTTAAGGTCATGTTATCTGCTTGCCAGATCAACAGATCATTTGATGAGGCTCCTTCTTGAGCTTTATGGTCAATGTAAATCTGCATATAAAGACACATAAAATGGGCCCAGATTATAGACCTAGTTTTCCTTCTTATTAAGTTAGGCACAGCTTTTAAATGGAAATACCTGATGAACATAAAAATGTTATACTTCCATTCAATTCTTTATAGCTGAAGCTATAGGCTTTACTTAGGCTGACTGTACTTTCAAACACTTTATTTTCCCACTGATATAAACTGATATTCTTTCCTAACAGCTTGTGCCTTTCCACTCTGCCCATTTCTCCAAAGGTTTTGTGCAGATTTGCTCTTTATCAGGTGCTTCATCTCCTATTCAACAGCCTGAATAACTGGTAAGACTGAGGTGCAATTTTAAATTGAGGCCTTGGCAAAATATGGAATCTGTACATAGCAGGTTCTGTCTCTGTTTAAAGATTGGCTCTATTAAATTTAAAAACCATGAGCACATAATGATGTTGAAACTGTTTATTTTTGCCTTGAATAGCAAAAATTAGGAGAGGCACTGGGTACAAGCTCCTGAACCAAAGCCAGGCATGAGAGCACTTAGTAATGAGAGGGCAGTAAGCTCCTTTCTCTAAGATACTGCTTGTGTTTTCAGCAAAATGGCCAAGTTCCTACTGAAGGCTTAATTGCATCAACCAAAAGCAACTAAGTAAGATATCCGAGTTGAAGTCAACTAATTCAAGGCTCTAAAACATGCTGATAGATACCATTAGGTATCTGGATCACTCCATGGGAAATAACGGAACCAATAATTATGGTATTGCTATTTCTGCTATGCTTTTGAACCATGTAGGCAGATATTTAATGGAGTGTTATGAGTTTCAGTTGAAGGTGCTGCTGCTATAAGCAGCTCCATTAAAACAGATTGTATAATAGCTTTGTCATAGTTTTATGTCAGTGTACCATTTCGAACATTTTCTTTTTAAATCTTAAATAAAACCCATTAGAGATCACCACTTGAGCTGTTAGGCTTGGAAAGATCATGAAACAGCTGACTGGACTGCACTAGCTCTAAATAAATGGCACGCATAACTTCTCTCAGTTGTGTCTCATTACTTACTCTTCATTCTTTAAAAATACTAAATTTCTTCTAAGTCTTATTTTTCACTAGATCCCTTTATTTTGTTTGATGCTTGTACCTTCTTCAACCCAGGTCTCCCAGTGGGTGTGTGTCCCTGTGATTAGATTTTTTACTCCAGAGTGGAATGATCATCATCTACTTTAGCTGGGAAAAGTGGGGGCATATTCACAAATAGTCATACTTAAAACCTGAGTCCCATGTAAAGAGAGCACTGTTTACTAAAGATGACACACGACAAAGCCTAATTTCAAACAAATCATGCCATTCTATTAATGAGTGCTCAACATTCCTGCTTATTTCCAGAACATATAAGCAGAAGTTAATATATTTGTGTCATTCCTTTAAGTGGTAAAAAACTTGGCAGGATGACCAACCACAGTGAAAGGTCGCAAATGAGTGGAATAAAATGATGTGAAAGTCATTTTGTTTAAAAAGATAAAGTAATTTTTACAAACATTTTAAATCCTTGACTTATCAGCAGAAGCACAAAACCCATTAACTTATTCTTTGCATTTCATGAAGTTACCTTATCAGCATTAGCCAGCTTCCTCATTTTTCCTTTCTGAGCAAGAGATTTGGTAGAAGGACTTGATAATTGTTGATTGTGCCATTCATGTAGTAACAAAAGAGGAACACATTTGGGAGTTTACTCATTTTCCATCATGACTCCAAAACCAATTCTTCTGCCATCATATGTAATTGTTAGCAGTACAAACCTGGCTCATTTTTCAATAATTTTTAAACCTAAAATTTAGAAAAATAGTAATTTTAAGTGCCTGTCAGATAAACACATCTGATATTAATTTGATATTAGTCTTAAGGAATAGCACCTTTAATGATTATTTAATATAGTACAATAATTAATGACAAAAAACCTTAGGATTTGAAGAGAGTAAGATCAATATGTCACTAATTTTGCACTATTGAGAAAAAAACACAACCAAATCTTGTGAGATGAATAAATAGGAATTCTGTTTTAAGATTTGTTGAGTAATTATACGCTATTCAGTTTAGGAAACCACTCTTAAAGGTGGAGGGAGTTCAAATAAGCAACAACATAGAGAAGAGGTGTAGAAGATAATGACTTCTAATGATAGAACAGAGCCTAGAAAGAAGAGGACTGAATTCACTAATCCCCAGTAATGTGAAAGTTTGCTTCCAAAAGCAAAGGGACATCTGTGTAAATCAAAAGGACAATAACTAATGTCCTTTGGATGGAGCACTGAAAGTTTAAATAAGACACTAGGGAGAAAATAAAAAAATGAGCTGTCCAACCATAGTGACAGTGAAACACTGGAATATATTACTTTGGAAAGTAAAGATCTCCAGTGACAAAGATGCTACAAGACAGGCTATACCATTATGTTGGTATTAGTTTAATTGTAACTGATCCTGCCTTTGGGCAAGGGGAAATGGATTGGATCAGGAGTTCTTGAGCTGTGGGAAGACACTGATATAACCTTGGAGGCCCAGGCAAAGCTCCAGGAGAATTTAGTCTTATATTTCTCCTTCCTATCTATTCCCCTAAAATTTCTCTCTGAAAATAATTTGAAGAATGTTGTATTTGCTCTCAGGACAGGAGGGGTGCAGAGCCATCAGATTTGCCCTGCCTAGGGGCACATTTGGAGCATCTCCGGTGGCCACCTGGGGGGGCACTTGTTGCATGTTCATTGCACTCCCCTGGTAGGAGTGAGCTGAACTGTGTTGAAGTTATTGCTACCCCAGTGGCACAAAGTGCATGGGGAAGGCTGACCTTTCTCTTCCTAGTGAAATCCGGATCCACAAGTGAAGAACATTGAAAGGCATAGGATGTGAGGAATGGTGCAATTTCCCAGGGGCATCAAGACTTGGATCAGGCAGAGGAAGCTTGTAATGATACCTGTCAATTCAGGCAGCAGCTTCAGAACACAACTACCCAGGGACAACATTCTAGGTGTTAAACAGAAGTACCACCTATTTGCTGGACTGAAAATAGGGATGTTTGTATATATGAAGGGCCTATCCTATTACAGTAGAAAGACAGGCTCAATAATAATAAATTTCAGTACCATTGAAATAAATCACCTCCTAAAAGGATTTTCAGCTCTGCTTTCTCCTTGCTGCATGTAATTAATAAATTAATAACAAAATAATTATATTTTTCACAGTCATAGAAAATGTGATAGATGTTCAGGTATCTTAAGCAGCAAACCTGGATATATGCTTTGGTTTCTACCTATTCAAGAAACACTGGAATAATACTTCACATTATTTTCTTTGTTAATTGTTAATTTTTGGTGGAAGGGACTGGCAAAATGAGTACATGAATTTTTAGCATCTAGAGAACATATTCAGTAAGTAATCCTTGCTGTGCTGATCATTTCTGAGTAGTCTCCTGCAAATATTCACTATCCAAACTTTTGGTTATTTTTATAAATACCACATCTAGAAATTGTTTTCAACATGAAAAGACCCTTTAAACCTACAAAAAGTAAGTTGCATTCCAGTTTCTAAGTTCCATGGCATGATACAGTCAATTTTCTCTTCTTCAGTGTATCTGGGAAGCACCAGGTAGGATCTATTGTAGGTCAAGGCAGTTATGTATAGAAAGAGGATAGATGTGTTGGTTTCAAGAAGAAGGAGCTGGCACAAGACTTGCAAACAACTCAGAGAAATGGTGCACGTGGTATGAACCCACTGTGACCTAAGGAGCAGCAGATCATGTCACAAGTCACAAGGTCAAGAACTTTTCTACAGACTTATGTCAGCACTTTTCTTTTTATCTCATCTATATCTAATTAAAAATATGTACCCTTCTCTCAGTCTTTGCATGTTTATTTATGTAAGTTGTTAAGTGGCATTGGTGGTGGTCAATGAAACATAAAATCAAATGGACCTCTAGGCATAAGTCCCCTCATATGGTTATATAAATTATTGTATATGTACACATATGCACTTGTCATAACTTCTCCAGCTGATCTATCTGTTGACCCAATGCAGTGATGACTAAGAAAAATCAAAGTAAGTCATCTCAAATGAACACAGGGCTGAGACTATCTACAGTATGTCAGATGGGAAACTGTTCACAGTAAGGCCAAACACAGGCCCCCACTTATACTTCATATATGCAGGTGACAGTAAATACCAAAGATTATTACTGAATGCTGCAAAGTTGTGGGAAAAAAAAAGAGAAATTCTGGTTACAACACAATGAAACTGTAAAATTCTTATTACAATTTAAAACTTGATTTTTAGGAAGAAAAATCATAGATTTCCTGATTAGAAATTTAATCATCAGTGTAAGTTAAGAAGTCAAAAGGTGGAGTTAACTATGGTCATGACCACAGAACACTTACCTGTTTGAGACCTTCCTCATACCAGATCATAATGGAAACTATGGAGAGAAACCAAAGTTGGAAAAAATAGCTTCTCAGATTTCTAACAATTCTTACGTAACATATGCATTATTAAGCAGAATAATATTTTGTGAGCTGAAGCTATATAAACTTGACATGTTAGGATTCTCACCTTTTCATCTTCACTAAGCACGAAAGATGCACAATATACCTAATAGGTAATCACTACAAATTTAAGGCTTCTGGAAAACCTGCTTCTTTCTCATCTTTTGTATATTGTAAGCAGGTGGTGACAGACTGCACCTTAAGTAACTACTGTGAACAGCAGTGGTAGAATAAATTCCTTGCATTTACCCAGAAGTCAAAACATGCTGTCTGCAACTCCAGACTTCAGGAGGTGAATGGAAGTAGTGAGGAAAATTGTCTGTATGCCTACCTTCCATTCACCCAGGACTGTCCTGTCAGTGAACAAAACTTAGGGGTGACAGGTGGAAAAAAACATTGGGAACCACTGCTTTAGACTGATGCGCAGAGAGATGGTAATGCTACTGAAACAGTATTTAAGTGAGGACAGTCACAACCTCTCCTTCCTACTTCTCAGACAGCTAGGGTCACCAATTCTTGCAGTTGAAGGAATATAATAATTGCACATCAGTCTGGTCTTCATCTCTGATCTCCCTGCTTCAAGACAAGGACACTCTGGCTTTAAGGAAGGTTACAGTGATCTCCTTTAGTTATTCCAGTAATTCATATTTCAGTGCAAATCCATGGCCTGGACAACTGATGTTTCAGCTTCAGCTCTGCAGTGCTACAGAAGTTAAAGTTGTCACCTGTCTCTCCTTTGCTCTATTCTTCTTTTGGGTGGAGTCTGCTGGTACAGGTTCCTGGTGGCCTTTGACAGAAGATGGCCTGCCAGAGTAGGTTGCTCAGGAGTTGCCTTTGTATTGCAGCTCATCCAATCCTTTACAAACCCAGCCTCCAAATTCCCAATGACAAAAAGTTCCCTGGCAAAACATCAGGATTCTTTGATATCACATGAACTATGTTCTGGGAACAGCACCAAAAGATCTTATCCAAACATTTCTCACAGACCTCACAAATGCTAGAGAAAACCAACTCAGTCCAACAGGCACAGGGAAGAATGAGTTGCGTCTTTCTGCTCCAGTGAGGTCTTTATTACTGTTAGAGAGTTTTATCCACAGAAAGCAACTTTTTTTGTCTCCCTCCATTTCTGGAAAAGGGGGCCTTCCCATAGTAGCTTTGAAACTAAGCAAAGCTGACCTTAACCAGACTTAAAGTTTCCACTCAGAAACACAATATACTGTAAAGAATTGCTTATTTTCAGATGTTAATTTTATTTAGAGACTTCCACAAGTATCTGATGGATTTTAAGAGAATTACCTTTATGCTAATAAATATTGTGACTCAAGAAAATAAAAGAAATTAAGATGGTTGACTGAACAATCATTCTAATTAAAAGTATTTAGCAGTTAGTTTTATGGAGCACAAACATATGATTTTTTTCTATACATAAAACTTTGTGGATGATGCAAGAAGTGATGCAGTCAGTGCCAGAGACAAACTCTTACCTAATCTCAGAGAGGTCAAGCAGTAGAATTCCTCAAGAATCCTGTACTCTTTACTTTGGCAAGGAACAATGTAGTGACCTGACTGTTTCTTCACATACTTTTTTCAAAAGGTCATATCCGACGGATTAGTGGGAATGGGGGAGACCTCCAGGCTTTAGGCTGCTAGCCCATTACCTGCGAGGTGAATGCCCTTCCCCCCGCCCCAGCACGTGGCCCTGCGACCCCGCAAGGAGCACACAGACCACCAGGGAGGGACGGATGAAAGAGGAAGTTTATTGTGGGGTAGGGGTTTATAAGGCTTTCAGGAGGGTCAAAAGGGGACCAATCACAAGTTCAGGGTCACATAGAAAAAACCATCAGGTGAAGGGTCAACAGCCAATAGAAAGGGGTTAACAAAGGCCAATGGGAAACATCTCAGGACACCTTCCCAGGACACCTTGTGTGGGAGCAGAGGGGATGTTGGGAAGAAGATCAGTGACTCTGCAAAAAGGTAAAAGCCATTTTAAAACCTGTTTAAACCACCTTAAAAACTTCGGTTTCTGTAACATTTGAACTGCTCTCATTTTCTTCACTAGTCCATCTCTGACAGGACTTCTTCCATCCTGCATATGGCAAATCCATTGCCACAGTCATAAGTTAACAGAGTCTAGTAAAAATATATTTAAAAAATCTCTTGCCTGGTTTGTGTAATTAATTATCTAAGCAAATGTCTTGTTTAATTAGGCTTTACAGAAATGTAAAAAACACAAAGCCCATAAGCATGCACAACTCCCAAAACTTATTTTATGAGTAAATTTGTATTTAGTACATGAAAAATGAGTGTTAGAGAATTCAGAAGAAAGGCAAATCCCTCGTTTGTAAATACAAAGAGTTCTGTATCCTTCATCAGCTCAATTTCAATGATTTCTATCTTTTCCATTCTAACCGCATAGCATTCTGATTTTACTGTTCCACACTGTAACCACTCCAACACTGAGATTCCTGCATACAACATCTCCAAGACAAAAAAACCCAAACCACTCACAATTTATGACTAGTAATTATTCTGCCTACAGAGTTGTCTCTGTTGTGTTTTAATGTTTGAAGTGGCTTGGTTTATGAATCTTTTGAATAATTCCGTGGCAGTCATCTCCAATTTCCCAGCGCAGATATATATGTATCCAGTTGCAAGACAGAGCTGAAATCCTGGCCTCACTGAAACCAGTGGGAGCTCACTTTTCGAGTTCTGAGCTCTCATAATTAATTATTAATTTTTAAAAATCCATTTTTTTTGCTATAATTTGGCTGAGACATGGTCTAAAAAAGTCCGCACATCAAGATGTTGCAAAGACGAGTCCTTTGGCTAACTCATTATGTTCAACTTGCTTGTAACTGGATGATTCTAGCAATGTTCAGCATTATGCTCGTTATGTTAGTTCTGAACCCAGCCTCCAAATTATAGGAAGTAGTACATTTTGTGTGCTCTTTTTGGCTGAATCACCTGTTGAAGGTTTCAGTCATGTTTTCAAAGGCAACACTGTGCTTTTCATGTTGCCTTGTCAGCTACGTGCCCTGAACTTAAAGAAAGGCAATGTTTAAACATCTAATATCTGTATATGTTGAACGTGCCTGGAACAAGTCTGTATAACCACAATGTCTCAAATAACAGTTATATTTTTTGCCTTGTTTGTAGTAACAGTCAATTACTGGTTATTGATCTTTGCAGCCAAGTTCCATTTGAAGGTAGCTCTCTCCCCTACAAAAGGGTAAACAAAGAAGTTCAGGAGAAACACCTACAAATTTAAGGTTAAATTAAAAAAAAAAAAGGCATTTGTAACACAAGAATAGAATATTCTGCAGTTAACACTTGTGTTTGTGGTTATTTTACTAGGACAATACTGTGAAGTTGCTTGAATGGTCTGTCTGGATTTTGCCACCTTTTTGGCAAGTACACAAAGGCCAGGTACACAAATGTTTGCATTGGTGATCATTTAACTTTGTAGGTGAAATACAGGGTGCTGATCACTACGTATAAAGCCTAATGTAATCTGGCTTACAGAGAAAGTAGAAATTAGCAAAATTTTCTCTCTTCTACTGTCTTACCACAACATCTGTGTTCAGAAGGAACGTTTCCAGGTATCTTTTCCTGAGCCACGCTGCACAGGACATTTTTTAGAATAAGCCATTGTTTGACTTTAATGCCATCAAATGTATGTTTAAATCTCATACTATTACAAGAAAATCTAAAATGTATGTTCAATTATTGATATTAGTATTCAGTTTACTGATAAACTATTGAGATAGCAGCAGAAACTTTCATTCAGAACTGAAAATCATACCTTGCTTTCCAGAATGGAGATTTTTAGGATTAGGGTACATTTCAGTGATAAGGAGCAAACATAACATTTGGAACTTAATTTAAATTCCCTTAAAATTCCACAAAATTCACAGGAAATTTTATTCACATTTCTTTTATTTTCACAAATATGAATACACTTACTACTTAAGCCCATTTCCTTTGTCACATGATATATTTCACAGCACTCAGGTTATTTGGTATTAATTTTTTAACCACGTGGCACACTGCTTTTCATTGCTACCTTGTTGCAGATCTTTATGTGAAACATTAAGAAATTAAACAATGTACCATGGTAAAGCAGAAGAGATTATAGAAGTAGAATATGGAATGACAATATCAATAGTTTGAGATTTCCATTTGCATGATCCTTTCAGAAATTATTCAAATCCAAAGAAAAAATTCTCCTTTATTTAAGAAATGGAAGCAGAAATGAAACCACTCACCTCCAGGATGAACTGAAAGTAACTTGGCCGTATGCCTGTGGTCTTCACATTCCAGAGTATTATCTCAGTAGTATTAATGTCTGGAATACATTTTAATACCTTGAGGTAATAACCCAGATGATTAACGAAGCAGGTACAAATAAAGTCCTTGCAGCAACCCTGAAGAGTGCAAGAGTAGACAAAGATGCTAACACTAAAAGTTCTACTTGCATAACAGCTGCTGCCCTGTAAGGAACAGCAGAGCTGTTCATAGCAAGAGGGAGGTTTCTATTACAGCACTACAGGCACTTTATAACAGCAATTGTTTGAAAATCTGTAAGACTATTTGAAAAGAAAACATGTTCTCTCAAGAAAAATTCAGGGTCAAATGTCAGTGTAAAGTGAAGGCAGCCCTGCTGGTCCTTCCAAAAGTAACAGAATAATACAGAATTTGGTCTTGGAGCAGCTGCTGTGCAGGATAGGATGCAGGTACCAGAATCTGGAGGGTTCACTGGAGGCATGAGAGAGCCGAAATCTCCAGCTTCCAGACAGAACACAGCTGGATGAAAAAGTTAGGGGCAAAAGCCCAGACTTTTAGGAAGAATTAGGCACCTGAAATTGTTGGAAGGCTGCCAGAGTGATTTTCAAAAATTCCAGAAGAATTTAGAAAAGATGCTCTTGAAGACTTCATGGGCCACCAACATATTTTTTAAAATTGGTCAAAACTTCCTTTTCTGGAGAAGCAAGAATATAGTTTCTAAACATTCATTACTTAAAGATCACAAGGAAGTAGTCAATAGTTACAGCTTCTCCATTACTTAAAGATCACAAGAAAGTAGTCAATAGTTACTCTGTACCAAGGCCACAGAGTCTTGGTGTATCAGTTTAACAACCACATCTCCTTTGCTAGCACTGAACATCATGGCTTCTTTTTTATTTCTGTAGAAAAGACGAGTCAACTAAAACAGAGAACATATATCTGTAGCCCTAATATATCACACTACTAAATAAAATCTGAACACTTAAGTGCATGAACAAGGAAGATTGAATTGTTTCCAGATGTGTATGCTCAACCCAGTGCAAGAGGTATATGACAACGTCAGGTCTATACTGTCAGAATCAACCAGATGAGCAAGTCACTGAATAAACCCCAGATGCTCTGATGCATTCTGATTTGGACTTTTTATACCAACTATGCTATGACTGGGAGGGAAAGGGAAGGATTGCTCTGGAAGTGACAGTTCAGGAATAAAAACTATCAGATTACTAAATATGATAGTTAACTGCACATTATAATGGTATAAAAGATTGTCACATACAGTAGAAATTTTTAATATGGTTTCATTTTGGTTTTTTTTAAATATTTTGCCCTTGTTTCTGCCTGCACTGAATCTAGATGCAGTGTTCATTATGATTTGCTGTCGTCCCAATGCCATCACCATCTGCACATCTAGTTTTATACCCTTCAGATGTACCAGTGATAAAAAAGTGAGAAAACCCAGGGCTGAATAAGGACATCAACATACAATTTGGATGATCCCCTTTACAATCCCTTTTATGTATTGCTTCCTTCCTTTTTCATCCATTTGCTTTCTAACACTTTGTCTTAACTTGTTGCAACTGGATTTACCTTTAAAAATATTTCTGTCTTTGATACAGGGTATTGCCAGTGCCATTTGAAATCAAATTAATGAGAGTGGCAGACACTTCCCCTAAATCTCACCATTCAAATCCAGTGAAACATACTGCGTAAGTATGTTACTGTCCTTTCCTACCTATAGAAGTGGACTAGTCACCCTTAGGAAGCCAATCATTTTTTTACATGACTACAATATTTATATAGCAAAGATTAATAATGAACTCCCAGCTGATACAGGGAACAGGACACCAACTGAGAGAACACTCCTGTGCTGCACTAGGACAAACCTTGTTCTCAGAAATCATCTCAACAAACATAAAGCTGCATGCTGGATTGGTGTAGCAAACTAGGAGGATGCCCTTCAACCTGCGTTTGGAAGAAGTACTTGAGTAGCAGTTTGTTACTGGAAGATACAGTAGGTTGTTGAAAAGATGAGAGAATTCAAAGCTACAAAATGTATCCTTGGGATCCCTTATAACATTTAGATTCAGATTACATAATGAGAATACATCAATTATACAGCAATGGAGTAAATATAAAGAAATTGTTAACAGACCTGACTTTCGCAAAAAGATAATGAAGGAAGACTGATATTCAGGAATTTTTAAATCCTAAATTCTCAATAGTGAAAAATACTTTCTACTACTCTATAAGCACACAGAATATAATCTTTCACTGGATCTCTTTAGTATGGAGCAATCTTTGTGTATAGTAGTGTTTGCTGAAGAAATGAGTGTTTAATGCAGCAACTGGCATGAGTGCTTCGGATCAAAACCCTGAAATAATAATAAAAAAAGAGTATAGGTTCACAGAGTTGAGTATATTTCCTGAATCTGCAGCTGCATGTATTCCTTTCCCTTTCCTGACGTCAGAATAAAGTATGAGGCAATAAAATTCTAAGGGGAAGGAAAGTCATATACGAAAACAGAGAATATGGAAGTATAACCACCACACAAAGCAAGAGAGAAAAACAAATCCAAATGAGAGGATTGAAATGACAGCAGCAATGAAGTGCAGAGAGAGAAGAAAAAAGCTGTCAGAAATAATTAAGAGGAGCATAAAAAGTAATTAAAAAAAACTAAAAAAGCAAAGTGAAGGGTCATTTTATAGCTAGTTAACTATATCTGAAAGAAATTATAATATATCTCCTCTTCCAAAAAGTTGTAAAATTTTCTCCCATTCTCTTTTCTTTAATTAGGAAAATCCTTCACTGCACATGCAAAGTGTCATACAGCACTGTAAGTTATTTTACAGCCACTGCTGAGAGACACAATTGTAAACTGCATAATTTAAGGTTTGTTTGGGGTTTGAAATTTATGAGTGTCCTGCTCATATTTTCTTCCTTATTTTTAGAGAAATTTACATTTCTCTTTTTATTTTCTATATTTGACATATTCATTCCTGTTGAAATGTTGGAAAATGCCTACTAAAAGTCCTGACAACTTATCCTATCAGTAACTAAACTGACAGCAAAATAAGTACAGAAGTAAGCCCTCCTCTCAGAAATGCTGGGAAAAAAATGGATAATGAGCTTTTCGTAAGTTAGAACAGATTCAGACATTAAAAAAAAAAAGTATTAAAACCTCATGCTCCAGTATATAATGCAACTTCTAACTGAGGAAGCCATAAAACGAAGTCCATTAGACAGCAATTTGATATAAACTGTCTTGTACCTTCCTTTCAAGGACATGACAAAATACTGTCAAGGAACAGAAACCTGACCTGAAACTGAGGTTTGATGTGACTGTTACCATTTTTGCAAGACAACATTTTGAAACTGAAAAAGAAATCCAGTAGAAAGTCTCATAGACTGTTCAGCCATAATTGGTGGTGTAGAAAGCAAATTTAACTACTGTTAGGGAAGTTTCTCTGTCTCCTATCAGTCCCAATTCTTATGACCAATAGACTAACCATTTTGAAGAAGTCAAAGGAAGCAATGGTACTGAAGATTACAAATGACTTGAGCAAGCCGGAAGCAGCACAGAGGCAATAAGGACCAGCTTTGTATATAATAGGTCAGCTATAATTAACTTCATGAGCTTTCCCACCTTTTGTAGTACAAAGAAGTCAGCTCCACCTATTCCTAAGGACTGTTTATGTTCATGTGGTCAGCTACAACTCAGAAATGGTATCAGAAGCTGTTCTTTACCACCTTTCAGCTGTTAATCTCCATGTCTCAACATCTACTTATCTCTCTGTGGATGACTTATTTCAAATGCAGAAGGAAATGTGTGGAAAGAAGCTCACTTGTCCAGAAGGACCAGTGCTCCTCCCATCCTCTAAGTCAAAGGAAGAGGTTTTTTTAAAAGTCAATGAAATATAAATTGATCTTATGATTTAACAAATAAGAATAAAAACAATAAGAATAAAAACAAATAAGAATAAAAACAATAAAACCCCTCCTTGACCAATTGTTTATCATAAAAAAACCCCTACGGAGTTCCTCATTCATTCCCCATGTCGGTACTGGCATAGCCAAGCCAAGGAGATGCATGTGTTAAGCCCTCATGTTTATGGACAAACAAAGCAGCTAAAATTCTCAAGGTTTTTTTTAATTGCTTTATATGGGATTTGTCAGGCTACTAACCTGTTCACCATAGTCTGAGGGTTTATATGTAATAATGAAAACATAGCTCGATACAATAAAAAAATGGCTTGGATTTTAACAAACTTCTAATAATATACAATTAGGAAATCACTGTAGTTGAGTTGAATAAAAAATTAGCTAAGTAAAAAAGTCAGAACACTTGTCAGTATATCGTCATGAATTTGGATAAAATGGAATACACCAAAATACTGTGATTTTTTTAAGGAAAAAAATGAATATATGTAAGTTTGGAAACACTTAAATATTTAGTTCCAAAATTTTCAGTCAAAATAAACACTTTTGACACATATTCTGTGCTGAAAAAAATCAAAACACATAATACGGATGAACTACACTTTCTATCCTTTTTCAGCCAACTAATTTTTTTATAAAC
Source organism: Corapipo altera (assembly GCF_003945725.1). Classification (NCBI taxonomy): domain Eukaryota; kingdom Metazoa; phylum Chordata; class Aves; order Passeriformes; family Pipridae; genus Corapipo; species Corapipo altera. Next base: position 8,236,680 of record NW_020884876.1, on the reverse strand, counting down.
AAAATTTCAGTTTAACACAGAGCAGAAATGTTCTCCATCCTGTTTGTAGTCAGGAATTTCGAGAGACTTCTTTTTAGAAACACAGATTACCTATTCACACTTGCTTCCACCTGGCCTAACTTTCTCAGGGAATACTACTTTACTCTCAAAGATATTTCTATTTTGTACAATTTTGGTGGCCTTGTTCATGTTAAAAAGAACAGCATACATAAAACCCAAAGAATGATGACATATACATCACAAGATTTTGCTTTGCTTGCTTTGACACTGATGTGACAGTTCCCAAAAAAGGGAGCATAGGGACATGCACTTATTTCTTATCTGGTTGCCATCTGCTCCCCAGCTAACTTGAGGACAGATGCCCAAATCCAAAGCCCTGCGAAGTTTAAGAGAGGACTTCCACCAGTAATCTTCCAGGAATTGGAAGGACAACTCATGTTGCTCCGGAAGAAGGTAGATTGGATTTTAGCAAAAATTTCTTCACCAGAAGGGTTGTCAAGCATTGGAACAGGCTGCCCAGGGAAGTGGTTGAGTCACCATCCCTGGTGGTATTTAAAAGGCTGTAGATGTGGCACTTTGGGACATGGTTTAGTGGTGCACTGGCAGTATTAGGTTACCGGCTGGACTCAGCGATCATACCAGTCTTTTCCACCCTAAATGATTGTATGAGTCTATAAAAATCAGATGGTTCTTGGCTTGAGCTCCCCCTGGTGGGTAATGTACACTCCAGAGACCACAACTACTGCTAAAAGTAATCACCACAAACCAAAACAACATGCAGGTTGTTATGTTTTGCTCAAAATACACATAAATACACCCACTGAGCAATGATTACAACTGAGATCAGAGTTAAAGCTGCATCCTAACACATTTGTGCTGGAAAGTGGAAGATGCAAGGTTCTTGCCAGAACTGAACTCCCTTGATGATCTCAGATGTCCTTTCGAACCCGGCTGATTCTATGATTCTTTGATTCTATGATTCTGTGATTCAAATTCAGGGCAGAAAAGAGACCAGTGTTTCGGTCCAGATGGAAACTGATTTTCAGCACCTAATACTGAGCAAAATAAATTGAAGAAGTAGTTAAACACTCTTCTTTCGTTCTTTTTTTTTTTTTTTTGGTCTGTGTTCTTGACTGGTACTTTGGGCTGTCCTGGTTTCAGCTGGAATAGAGTTAATTTGTTTCCTAGTACCTGGTATGGTGCTGTGTTTTGGATTCAGTATGAGAATAATGCTGATAATACACTGATGTTTGGTTGTTGCTAAGCAGTGCTTACCCCAAGTCAAGGACTTTTCAGTGTCCCAGGCTCTGCCAGCAAGGAAGCGCACAAGAAGCTGTGAGGGAGCATGGCCAGGACAGCTGATCTGAACTGGCCAAAGGGATGTTCCCTACCACAGAATGTCATGCTCAATATATGAACTGGGGGGGAGTTGGACGGGACCTGTCGATGGCTGCTCGGGGTCAGTCTGGGCAGTGGTGAGCAGGTGGTGAGCAACTGTATTGTGCATTGCTTGTCTGTTTTGGGGTTTATTCCTCTCCTTTTCATTACAATTATTTTTAGTAGTAGTAGTATTATATTATATTATATTTCATTTAATAAACAGTTCTTATCTCAACCCACAAGTTTTGGGAGTTTTTTGTGATTCTTCTTCCTATCACAGGGAACGCGTGGAGTGAGCAAGCATCTGTGTAATACTTAGTTGCTGGCTAGGGTTAAACCATCGCAGAGGCCTAAAGTTTGATGCCCTTTCTAAAAGATATTTTGTTGGCAGGATTCAGAAAATATTCATTATTTCAAAAATCTCACACCCTAAAGATCATTTGTTAAAATGAGTTTAAAATCTGTGATATCTTACCTACAAAATAAGCACATCCACACATTTATCAGCTGAAACAACTGAAAATTAGAACATATTTTATGATTTATATTCTTAGGTACAAATCTAAGTCCTTCCACAAGAACAATGGGCACACTGTATTGCAGTATCCCAAATACAGGAGTTATGATAATGACAATTTGTGATAATTCTTATATTATAATAAGCATCGGTAATCTCTGCACTATACAAAACAATAATTATATTTTTATTACCTCAGAAAAATGCATGGAAACTGCAAATAGCAGCAATCATACTTTTCTGCTCTCATAAGTGGCACCAATAAACCAAACTAACTCTTACATCCCTATGTTTTTTTTCATTCAGAAGCTTACTTGTTGGTCTGAATCACATACTGACAGTTGTTTTGGAAAAAAAAACAACAACAAAACAATGTTCCCATCAGAAAACCGTAATCGAGTGTGAAAACATTTGGGGTAAGAATGGTCACATAAGTTCATATTCTTCAGTGAACCAAGTCCATACCGTTTAGTCTTAGAACCAACTTAAGCAACTGTACAGTCTATTCATTAAATTGCTTATGGAGCTATACTATGCTTAAAGACAACTCAATGGATGAAAAGCTGGACATGAGCCATCAGTGAGTGTTTGCAGCTCAGAAAGCCAACCATGTCCTGGGTTGCATTGAAAGCACTGTGGCCAGCAGGTCGAGGGAGGTGGTTCTGCCACTCTACTCCACTCTGGTGAGACCCCACCTGGAGTGCTGCATCCAGCTCTGGGGTCCTCAGGAAAGACATGGACCTGTCGGAGCAAGTCTAAAGGAGGGCCACGAAAACGCTCAGACGGATGGAGCACCTCTCTTATGAAGACAGACTGAAAGAGTTAGGATTGTTCAGCCTGGAAAAGAGAAAGCTCTGGGGAGACCTGATTGCGGCCTTTCACTACTTAGAGAGGGCTTCGAATAAAGACGAGGGCAAATTTTTTAGCAGGGCCTGTTGTCATAGGACAAGAGGTAATGGTTTTAAACCAAAAGAGTGTAGATTCACACTAAAAATAAGGAAAAAGTTTTTTATGATAGGGGCGGTGAAACACAGGAATGGTTTTTGCCCAGAGAGGTGGTAGATTCCTCATACCTAGAAACATTCAAGGTAAGACTGGACAGGGCTCTGTTGAAGATGTCCCTGCTCATTGCAGGGGAGTTGGAATAGATGACCCTTACAGGTCCCTTCCAACCACTCCACGGTTTTATGATCACTAAGCTGCAAGGCATGTATTTTACATCACAACTTTCATTCCAAAAGAAAACTAAATTATAAAAATAATTTTTTTCTAATTAATATTTTTCTTCTTTTAAAAAGGAAGCCATCCAACTTTAAGGTACCAATAAGAATCTGGTACCAATTTTAATTGGAATTCCAAGCAATGGATTAAATACCCCAGAAACTTCTCCCAGAATTATTTTAATTAGTTCCTGTCCCCTTATGCTGCTTCATATGTTTGGACTTATTTTAAGTAACATAAGAGCTTTATGGGGTGAGGGGTATACATGCCAGTCATATACACTACAGACTGACTTGTTTGTAGACATGTAGGACTGAATCCTCCATGTGGTCTCTGCTGGCTAATTAATTTGTAAATTTCTGAATCCTTCTGCTTGTGTATCATGGAGTGGGGACAGAATGGATTTGTATGAAACTGCTTACAACACTCATAGTTCTGTGCTAAGAAAGAAGTACTAAGTGACTTTGTTAACTCTGATGCGCAGCCACTTTGATTTTCCTTTGTTCTTTATATGAAAACCAGAAGAGATCTATTTGTAAGAAAAACCATTAACTGTGTTTTGCTTTTAAATTATTATTGTGTTAATTAAGATTATTCTGCAGTACTCATTTTATTCGCTGCAGTTAAATAGAATTTCACAGCATGTGTTTTATTTTGTTTGGCCCAACTCCAGGCTTTCTGATCCTCTAGTAGAGCCTGAAGAGTTGCCTGCAGATTATAGAAAGAGCTCCATATATTTAAGTGAATTAAACAGTATATTGCAAAGAAAAAGGCATTTAGGGTTATTGAGAAGTAAAGTCTATTTTACATCTTTAGTACAGTGTAACACACTAAAGTATCACTTGTCTTAGCACAAGATTCTGACAAATGCCAAAACCAGTGATGTCTTTAACTTATTTTATTAGTAGAACTAATCTGTTTCCCTCTTTTAGGAAACAATCTGGCTCAGTGCCCTTCTTTTAATTTTGGGTTTCTAGTTTCACCTGTCTGAAGAAGCTCAGCGGATGCTTCCTCTGAGAAGAAGTGGAGCACACTCTTGAAATATGTTACATAGTTTCTGGAAAGCACTCAGCCATTTCCTCCTAGCTTGGTGCCTGTGCGCAGATCCTTGCTGAAAATATCCCTGTAAAATGTGTTATGAAGATGACTAAAAGACAAGCTGTGAGAACATACTGGAAAATTAATAAGTTGCTTTAATCATAAAAGGTGAATAAAGAACACCATTACTTCAGATAGGTGCAGTTCTAGCCTACCAAATTGCTGCACAGTTTAGCAGACGGACAGGTACAGGTTTGAGACTTATTACCTCTGTTTTAACAAGTATATATCTCATCTGGGCCTCAGTTACACCATCTTTAAGATAAGGATAAAATGTCATATGCCTATTTGATGACAATGTTACCAGCATCATTAATAAAAACTCAGGAATATTGTCCTTCAGATACCTTCCAATGCTGCACTTCTTGGTATAATAAGAAAAGCACTGCTGTTCATTTAAATAAAGATACTATTCATTTGCACAATATAATGTGTAAGGAAACTCTTTAGACTTAGTACGTCTACCATGCAAGCACTTAGAAATAAAAATTCCAGTGATTAAAGAAGTGAACCGCTTTCAGATTAATGAAGAAAAAAATTCATCTCCTTAACAGATTGGAAGGAAACCCACATTTTTTCCTTTACTGAATCCCTTTAGCTGGAGGACCATGACTGCAAGAATAGGTTGACTCCTAGTCAACCCTAAAATTGTGCAGGATCTGCTGGTCCAGCTGGATCCCTACAAATCTATGGAGCCTGATGGGATTCATCCCGGAATCCTCAAAGAGCTGGTTGATGTCACCATAAAACCTCTCTCGATGATTTTTGAGTGGTCTTGGGAATCCAGAGAGGTCTCAGCTGACTGGAAGCTGGTGAATGTTGTCCCGATTTGCAAGAAGGGCAAGAAGGAGGACCCCGGAACCTACAGGCCTGTCACTTCAGTACCTGGTAAAATCATGGAAAAGATTATTCTGGGAGATACTGAAAAACATCTGAGAGACAACACAGTCGTTGGTCACAACCAGTATGGCTTCATGAGAGCAAAGTCCTGCTTATCAAACCTGATTTCCTTCTATGACAAGGTAACCCACCTAGTTGGATCAAGGGAAGGCAGTTGATGTAACCTTTCTGGATTTTGGTAAAGCTTTTGATTCTGTCTCTCACAGGATCCTTTTGGATAAAATGTCCAGCACACAGCTGGATAAACACATCATGCAGTGGGTGAGCAATTGGCTCACAGGTTGAGCACAGAGGGTAATAGTGAATGGGGTAATATCAGACTGGTGACCTGTCACTAGTGGGGTTCCACAGGGCTCCATCTTGGGCCCTGTGCTCTTCAACATCTTCATAAATGACTTGGATGCAGAGCTTGAAGAAATACTAAGTTTGCAGATGATACTAAATTTGGAGGAGCTGTTGACTCCTTTGAGGGCAGAGAGGCCCTGCAGAGAGACCTTGAAAAAACAGAAGACTGGGCAATCACCAACCATATGAAGTTCAACACGGGAAAGTGCCAGATTCTACATCTGGGATGGGGCAACCCTGGGTGTTCGTACAGACTGGGGAATGAGATGCTGGAAAGCAGTGCCATGGAAAGGAACCTGGGGGTCCCAGTCAATGGCAAGTTGAATATGAGTCAGCAGTGCCCTGGCAGCCAGGAGGGCCAACCATGTCCTGGGGGGGATCAGGCATTGCCAGCCAATTGAGGGAGGGGATTGTCCTGCTCTGCTCTGCACTGGTGTGGCCTCACCTTGAATATTGTGTGCAGTTTTGGGCACCACAACATAAGAAAGATATGAAGCTCTTGGAGAGCATCCAAAGGAGGGCAATGAAGATGGTTAAAGGCCTTGAGGGGAAGCCGTATGAGGAGCAGCTGAGGTCACTTGGTCTGTTCAGCCTGGAGGAGACTGATGGGAGACCTCATTGCAGCCTTCAACATCCTCATGAAGGGAAGCAGAGGGTTAGGTACAGATCTCTTCACTCTTATGACCAGTGGTGGGACTTGAGGAAATGGCATGAAGATGAGTCAGGAGAGGTTTAGGTTAGATATCAGGGAAAGGTTCTTCACCCAGAAGGTGGTCGGGCACTGGAACAGGTTCCCCAAGGAAGTGGTCACAGCACCAAGCCTGACAGAGTTGAAGCATTTGGACAATGCTCTTGGCCACATGGTGTGATTCTTTGGGTGTCCTGCACAGGGTCAAGAGTTGGACCAATGATCCTGATGGGTCCCCTCCAATTCAGTGTATTCTATGATTCTATGAAAATTTTCATCCTATCAGTGCCTCTGGTTAAGAAGCTACATTTCCCTGTCACATTCAACAGCAGGTTGTGCTTGAGGAATGAAGGTGACACATTAAACAGGTCCTGCTCATCTGAAATGTTTGAGTCTGATTCTCTGTTAGAATGAATTCCAGTTATATTTTGTTTTGATGATTTGCCAATTCCCAAAAATGTTGAATAACATCTGCCTGATTACCATCTGTCTGCACTGCTTTTTCGGTCAGAATTGTCTCTTTTGATGCCCCATGAGATGCAACACATAACAGTTTCTGCTTTTGCATTGTTTTGGTTAATTTCATTCTTCCAATTATACCTTTAATTAGTTACAAGATTTTCTTTTGCAGTATTCCTGGGATGATGGGATTATCAAGCTTTTGCCCAACAAAACCTGAAAGCAATGAGAAAAGGAATACATACACACAGGGGGACAAATAAAAACCTGATTTACATACAATACAAACCTAACCACTGTGTATCAGTCAAAACTATGCTTCATTGTCCCCTTTCTTTTGCAATGACGCATCTTACCAAGACTGTGCTTACATGCACATGTGTAGCAAATCACATTTTACCCATTCTGCTCACAAGACACACTTTAATTGGAGGTTTAAATACTGATGAGCTGAATTCGCAATTGCAAAATATACATCTAAATCCAAATTTTGTGCACTACCCTTCCTTGCAGCAGATAAAATTCTGAGCTTGCAACACTCAAAACATTAAACTACTCAGAATTTCACTGGAAAGATGAAGCTAGGTTTTAGAATTATCTCTACTTCTTAAGTAATGGAAATTGCATTTGCTTGGTATACAAGAATCCCACAGTTTCAAATCACAATTTCTAGGTTTGTTCCTGTGTATAACTCTTTTCTGGTGACATTCTTTCCTTCTCTCAATGGTTTATCATTAACACCTTTAAAATATTTTATCATCTTCTAAAATACCTTAGAGATATTTTAACATACAGAGAAACAATGTATGTTTATCAACTGTATTTTTCATAAGAGTAACCAACCATGTTCTTAAGGCTCCAGACTCAAGATGTTCCTTCCTCCTTCTTTTCCCTCTTCAATACTTCTGTCATCTTCTCTCTCCAAACAGATATCCAAGGAAGCTGAGTGTCTGCTTTTCACATTTAGCATGTGTCTCTTCACGTGTCTTGTGAGCAGAATGGTTAAAATCTGATTTGCCATGCATGTGCATGTAATACATATGTTTCTTCCCCATTTCCTGATCCTGCAAGACAGTGACCACACCTGCTTTCTTTGCGTTCATCAATGCAGCATCTAACACAGTAAGGTCTGTGTCTTTGAAACAAAGATTATTGTGATGATCACAAAGAGATTCGGTCCAATCTTTACCAGTTAGAGCTTGTAGTAGAGGCCTCAAATATATACATTTAAAACAGGAGGAAATAAAACAAGTGGTAGACACACAGTGATGCTGAGTACCTTTTTTTTGGCCCATGATGGGAAGAAAACAGTGGAGGAAGCTTACCTGTAGGAATGCACTGTGAAAAGAGTTAGAGAACTCTCATCATGCCATGAAATCAGGAAACACAGAACAATTGCTCTTGAACTCATCTGACTGAACAGTTAGTCACTTGACACATATACACACTAGCTAATAAGCCAATGTATCTGCTTGTATTTAGAGCATTTTAAACATCATAAGCAAGGTAACAACAAAAAAAAGAAACATACGAAAATAGTGGATCCGCATTAAGATAAGGCTACTAAATTATCTTGTAGAACTTCACCTTTTTAATGCTGTCAGACTGACTGTAGTGTCTGTTCACCAAGTCCAGCACCCTTGTTGACAGCATACATGCAGATTTCTTCCATCACAGAGCAGTAACAGTGTATCTCCTCTCCTTCCATCAAATGCAAAGGGATAGAACTAGAGCTCATTACCAACACGATAGAATCTGCACAGACTTCTGTAACACGAATTTATTGAAAGCAGTGGTTAACTACATGGACTGCAGCTCTATAGCCAGCCTAAAATTATCCATAAGCATTTAGTGGTCACAAATCCACTGCATGGAGATAAACTCTGAAGCGGACCAAAGCCACTCAGATATGTTCAGTTTTACTACAGCAAATTAATTTGCCTCTATACCTGGTCATGCTGTTTCAAATGTCCACTTTCTTCCAGGGACAGTTCTGTTACTTTATTTACTTTCACAAAGTGAAAACTTTGCTCTCTTTTCAGGCTTAGGAACATACTAAAACTCATTTTTTGCACTACTTTCCTACTAAGAGGGACGCAAGGAAGAAAAGCACTAACCATCTGCTTGACGCTACGAGGGGGGAAAAAAACCCCACAAACAAAACCTGAAGAACATGTAGTCACAGAAAGAAAATGTTCTTATGAATTCTTTCTCATACAAACATCACACAGGCAGCTTTAATTTTGGCACATCCTTACTTCTGAGTAAGATTATTTCCTTTGAGTGGATTTGTAACTGTAGCACTATTTTGATTTTGGAGATAAATTTCTATACTACATCCTGTACTTTTATCATCTAAAGACATATGGCATGAAGGGGGGAAAGGAAAATCATAACCATGCTATATATCAGTCAACTAAAACCTGGTAATATTCTAGCACTGATCTTCACAGAAAAATATAAAACTGATAATGCTGTACAAAATTTGTTAATCACCTATAGAGGCTGTGTACTTTTTATCAATGGGCTGCTACATTTTCCCTGTACTATTATAAAATATCTCTCTTCAAGGTCAATTGAACCATCGTTTCCACTAAAAGTACAGATCAAATGGTTCCCTACAGTGGAGACAGCACTTCTTTATATAGTAATGCTTTCTTCACACTTGACTTTCCTGCAGGAAATCATAAAATGCATTAACCGACAGACACTCTTACTTGATTTAAAGTAAGATCCTGCTCTGAAAAGTGGCTCCATACAAGACTCTGTTTATTGCCTCTCAGTGGCACTATAGCAGATAATTCCTTGAGAAAGAAAAGATAGCTTTTTTCCTTCCATATAGTTTCTTGAATGTTATCTTCCAAAATCATACTAGACTGATTTTTCCTTTCTGATCATAAAGATACTGCAGAAGAAACTATGCCCTCAGAGACACCCACACAACACCACTCCCCTCCAATAAGGCTATGCAGTTATAGCTTGGCTTTCTCTCTCATTGCTACAACCTTAACCCATCTTACAACATAAGCAGCTTGCAGTAGGCAATCACAGTAAGAGTTTTCAAATTTCTGCCTATTCTTAGCATCAATACTTTAAACACAAACATCTGTAGGAACCACAGGCATGAATCCTCAGACACAGTAGCAAGGTATAGCTATGTAAAAATTTCAGGCTGACATAGTACACCAGTGCCTGGATATAGATTCTCATGTCGTGTGTAATTCAGTCATTTGGAGTAACTCCTCACTTTGCTCTGAATGAAGGAGAGAGAGAAGAAGCAGTCAATTCTTTCTTTTACCCACATAAAATATTTTCCAATGCCTAGCCAATATGCCTTGTCTTAACTTACACCAGGCTTTCAGAGGTTGCTTCCATGGGCTCAGAAAGAGAATAACAGGAAGCATAAATTAGTCAAACAGAAATATCTTCTCATAACCACAAAGCAGATCCATTCTGAGATGAAGCCAAGTCCATGTTGGTGAAAGAAACCAGAGTGACAGAAAGAAAATCCACAATCCTCTTGTCCTTCACCTTAGCTCAAACTCATGACAGAATTTATAGCTCTGCAATGATATGCTTAGCTTTTGTTCTGTTGTATTGTACTGCAGCAGCAACAATTTATCCCCTATGCTCTTTTAGTTTTGTATACAAGCATGTTTTTTCCTGTCCACTTCCTCCTCCAATCCACCCAGAATTCTCACACTTCTGATATTTTCTTTGTTGAATGAACATTTCCTCTCCTCTTCATTCTGCTGTTAACTGCAAGTGCTTAAGGTGCCACACTGTTGAAGGAAACAATTTCCAAAGGGGAACTATTTCTGGTTCACACCTGTTCAAGGATTTTCACAGCACAAAGTTCATGGTATAACCCAAAATCATTTGTATGCCTCAGGTGAAAGGAGGATAGTCTCTACACATTTGCTCTTTACCAAAGCTCCTCTATGGAGAAATGCTGGCTTTTTTTCCACTGGTCTTTTACTCACCAAAATCTAATTGCTCATCAGTTGGGCATGCTTTATCTATCCACCCCACCTACAACCAATTGAAGCAGGACTGCAGAAATTATGAACTTGATTTCAATGTATCTGTGCCAGGCTGATCACAGGGGTGAGAAGGACATGGTGGGCACACACTGCTGACTAATCACAGCTGTCACCTCTCTATTCAGCATAAAGGCACTCTGAATTATTCCCTGGGATTTGGTACCTTCCACTGCAATGGGGCATGTTTGGTGGGATACTAACAGCATTTTGAACACCTGCTACTTTTCCTTTACTGTTACTAGTATTGACACTTGTCTTTTCAGGCCAGCCAAAATTCTACTGCAAAACTTGTGAATTTAAAGAGGTGGTGTAGCCCTACGATCAAGAAACTCTCATCCAACCGAAAAAAAGCATACATCACTGTTTTACCAGAGCCAGTGGGTTTTTACCCAAAAAAAAAAAAAAAAAAGGTGGGAGTGCATTTTTCAACAGTGTTTAGACTTTCCTCAGGACTCATGATCTCTATTTACAGTTGTGTCTTTCTTCATGAGAATCATTACATTTTCCTTCTCCTCAGTACTAGGCCTCTCCATAACATCAAGTACCTAGATTCTTTAAATGATCCCGTTCCAATCATCACATCATATCAGAAAATGGTTTATAAACACAAATTACCTTTCACAATTTACACAGAGGAGAAAAACAGGTACAAAAGTTCCCAACGCAAAATATTTCCCTTGAAAGTAGACTTCAAAGCAGGTACATTACTAACAGAACCAGAGGAGACTCAGGTATCTTCAGGAGAGCACGTGATTTACAGACTAGGAGATGAAAAATGAGGCATTTCACAAGGTTAATAAGCTACACACAGTAACACTATAAAGAGCAAGAGATGTGGTTCTTATTTGTCCTTCCTCCACCCTCCCTAACTAATCTTTATCAGATAAATTGTCATGGCAACTTGATTTATACACCGAGGATACCAGCAAAGACAAGTCGATTCCCCTTGGTGAACTAGTGAACAGAAAGATTCCTTCTTGTTCCGACACTGGCAGAGACTAAAGCTAAATGCTCTTCCCTGTCACAGGTTCACCACATACTGCCAGAGCAACTTCTACCTGCAGTGGTATTCCCCGTCAGACACTCTTGCTCAGGGTACAGCCACGAGCCTCCAGTTTATGTCAAAGGCAAGACTGCATTGTTTGGAAAAGGTCCTCCCATGTGTACCTTACAACCTTTTACTACATGAGAGTTGAGTTCAAAAAGAAATCACAACTCTCTGAAACGAAGAGTGCTGTACACAGTGGAGTGCACTCTTTCAAAGGGGCGCTGGACTTGCTGCGTGTACTGAACACAATGGATACTGTCCCTGTAACTCTCAGTGAGGTGATTGACCCTTATACTAGTAACACAGCTACCCTGAGTATCATGTAAACATATACCACAAGAGGGAAGACACAATTCTTCCACCAATTTTTAAGAATGCAAGTCCAAACTTGCACAGCACAGTAGGCACTACACAATTAAAAAAAAATAAACACATACCACAGCAGATAAATAGGCATTTATTAAAGTTCATCTCAAACCAAACAAAAATAATAAAGGACATTAAGGCATCTTGTATTCAATAGCAGTTTATATAGTAAAGATGACTTCTCTTTCTCATACAAGAGAGGTAGATTTGGGAAAAAAAAAAAAAAAGAGCTCACCCAAAAAAGAGTTCTCCCAATATGTTTGACAAACTGCTGACTTCCACTGTCCCACCACTCAGTCAGCAAACCCCCCTAAAGAATGCCCATTTCTCCAGTGAAAGAGCTACAAAATCCCAACACTTATTGAGACACTGCAAGAAAGCACTTTTCCTGCCCCTCAGACATCCAGCCACCTGTAAAGATGCACACTGGAGAAAGACCAACAGATGGGATATTGCAAGAGTAAAGAAGACACACTTCTGCTATAACCATTCATTTTTTGAGCAGACTAGAATATCTGGCCTTGCTTTCACTAGTATTTACTATTTTAACTAGTGAAATGAGACCACAAGCTCTCATTGTTTTGCAATGCAACAGTTTTTATGTTCTCCTTCTATGTTCATATTAGATAAAGAAATGACAAAGGTCTTATTTCCATGGAATAATTTATTTTGATGAATTAAGCTGTCAAGTGACCAGTCACTGTTATAGTGCTTTTTTCTTCAATTGGAATAAGAACATCAGGAAATGTTTACAGTATCATTGGGTTCACTATAACAGGATTTTACTACAGATTAAAATATAAATTAAGAAACACTGCAGCACTATTCACTTCACCACACTGGCTCTCTATATCCTTGATCACAATCTAACCTTCATTTAAGGCAAGTTTGTTGTTTTGTTTTTTTTTCCAAAGAAGACTACATAGTCTCTAGATAAACTTGTGTGACTAGATTTACAAGTTAGGAAATCGAGCTTTATAAAATGTTTACTTCAGCAAATACAAAAGTTATTAAGAGAGAGATGGTGACCCAAAATTGCACTGTATTAAAAGGTGGAGTTTCCTTGTACCAAAGTCCTTTATTCATCATCTTTAGAACCAGTTTTGCTTAACTATAAAAGAGACACAAAAAGAAAGTATTCAAAGTTTAGACTGCCATTCCATTTATTAGGAAACAAGAACAACATTATCTCCATCTCACATTGAACACATGTATACTTAATTAACAATACAGACTGTGCTACTGTACCAAGAGACTGAAAAGCATCAAAATTAATTCTTAAACTTAAACACTAAATGAGCTTACTTCCTGAACATGAAAGTTGAATTTTAAAAAAACCAGCAACAAATCCCAGAAAAACCTCAGGGTACTGTTTCTATTTAATTTGAAGGCTCCATCACCAGCTCTCCAAAATAAAAAAGATGAAGTAATGGAACATTATTTTCCCACATCTCTGAGAGAATTCCCATATAGAAATTTAAACAATATAAAAACAGACATTAACTTCATATTTCTCAGTTTTTAAAGCTAAATTTCTAACTATTAAATGCAGCACGCCTGTTATGAAATCTATCTGGAACCCAAGATATTCACTACAAATAGCCACTTACAACTTAGAAGGACTCTGCCCAAAACCACCCTCATCATTTACTTGCTCTTATTTAACAACTGGAACTGGTGTTTAGGTCTTACATTGAAAATTACTCATAGTTGTGTAAAATAAAATAGTTTGCTTTCAAAACTGTCAAGCAGCGATTTTCACTGAATCAGCAAATACAAGAGGGTGGAAAAATTCAGTGCTGAGGGGCAAATAGAAAATAATTATCCACTGGAGTAGTTGTAGCAGAGAACTGGGCTTGTAGGAGACAGTAAGTTGCTCCCACTTGGCACAGCTCCCGTTTTCTGCTTACTTATCGACTGCTGTCCAGAACCTAGCAGCACCACTAATTTTATTTTGAATCTTGTTCTCATATGAAGACAGAATACTTGCAGTACATTTGGTTAGCAAAGCCCTCCCATCATAAAATTAAAATTTAGCTGCTCAGTAAATAAATACTAAAACAATCAAGGTGAAAAGAGCAACCAAAGTCCTGACTAACATTTGGAAGGACTGGCACTTTAAAGCATTTGAGAAATACGTAATTTAGAACCCAAAATAAGCAACTGTTCTTACTCTTTCTTTACTTACAATAAAAAAAGATAACTTGAAAATACTTACATGCTGGACACATATAGAAATTAATCAGACACCATAGTCAAATCCAAACATAGTTGGAAGAAAAGCAAGAAAAAACATATCAGATCAGTTTTCTTCAGATATAAGTACAAATCATTTTTAATGTACATACACAGTAGTTTCATAATACTGCATATAATACAGTCATGTTACCTTAATTACGTCCACCCAGTTCCATCCTCGTGGAAGCTCCCCTTTGTTATCTGCAGAACAAGAAGGTTTTATTTTCAACACAAGTTAAGGGGAATATTTACCTTTCTTCAAAATCAACGCACAAAATTCTAAATATCCAAACTCCTCAATTTGTCCACTACGAAGCCATGAGGACAAAAACAGCTTGTTCTTTAACCAACCCCAAGCGAATACACTAGACGAAATGGCCTTAAACTGTAGCAGGAGAGGTTCAGATTAGACATTACAAAAACATTTTTCACTGACAGAGTGGTTAGGTGTTGGAATAAGTTTCCCAGGGAGGTGGTGGAGTCACCATCTCTGGAAGTGTTCAAGAGACATCTGGATGTGGCACTTGGGGATACAGTTTAGGGATGATTATGGTGGTGCTGGGTTGATGGATGAACTGCATGAACTTGAAGCTCTCTTTCAACCTTGATGGTTCTGTGATTATGTGATTCAAAGTAATTCCATTTGAATAAAAACAAAGTAATTCCATTTGAATAAAAACACCTCAGTCCATCTGAAATTTAACTTGGAAGGTAACTCCAACATGAGCTGGGCTGACTAGCAATGATGAACTCTGTCAAAGAACAAAATTTTATGCAGCTTTTCCTCTATACAGTTTACATCAAGTCTACCAACTATACACTAGGTTAGGTAGATTATATGCAGAAACCTCTATCACAGGGTACAACTTATTGCTGTAATAGGATTGTATTATCTAGATCATTAGTAAAAGCTAAAGCTGAACACGAGTCATTAACTGAATCAACTGAAGTAACCAACAGCTTTCAATCAAAACACTACTATTTCATTGAAAGCATTAAATATCTGCAGAAGCACCTCTATTTCTAAAATACAAACTAAATCAGATGTTTTATTTTGGGTTTCAAAACAAATACTTTCATTTAGAAATTACATTTTTAATAATGTGAATTATTTATGAGGGCCCATCAAAAAAAATACATCTTCTGTTGATAGAGGTCCCAGATCCTCTCCTCCAACAAATATTGAAAATTTCACTTTTGTCACAAATTGAATTAAAAAAAACCTAGAAGACAATGACATCGTGAAATCCCTACTCTGTAGAAAGGTGCTTTAACTAGAACCAACATCTCAGGCAAGAATAATTCACATAGAACAAGTAAAACAGAGACCACAGACTTAAAGTAGTTAATCTTATAAACAAATGACTACTGACTCTGACTCCAGTAAGATGTCATTCCTATAAAATTTGGATTTTCATACTGACCAAAAAAAGAATATTATAGTAAACAAACCTGTTTTATCAGCTAGCTTTCGTTTCTGGGTTTTAGATAACTGTTCCTTTTTCTCTTTTTTCTTACTTGCAGGCACATCAGGAGTTCCAATTGCAATACTATTGCTTACCGAAGTCTGAGAAAGACAAAAGTGGTTGTAAATATTTGCATATTAGTTCCATGAATACCTCTGTGTGGTGTGATTACCAAACCTGACATACTGAAATATCCTGGCTGTCAGAAAGAAGTAATGTTGTCAGCAGCCTGCAGCTTTTAATCAACATACAATCAGGACCATAGTTTTGAAAAACATGTGTTGGGGACTAGAATTATTCTCTTTTACAGTTGGAAAAGGCACCTCTTACACTTTTCAAATTTATCATGGAGTGTGATTTACATTTTAGTGAAGGGATTCAGACTTCCCAAACATGGAAATAATTTCTTCTTCCTCAGAGCAAATCTGAAGCACTATGATGGCAAATAACGTCCTTACAGAACACAGAAACTACAAACTGACTCAGTCTGACTCCTTAACACCCTGAAGGTGCACTTATGCAATCCATTGCATTTCAGGAGGGCTGCAGTAAATTGCCACCCTTCCAACCCTCAGCAGACACCTTAAATCTCTGTTTCAGCTTCCTTTAGTTTTGCTTCTTCTCCAAGTCTCCATTTTTATGTTACCCTGTGGGACAGAACAGCAGCCCACAAACATTTCGGTATAACAGCAAAGTAACAATCAAATACAACAACCATGACCACAGAGCACTGCAGCACCATACTCTGTGTGACAATTTTAGTCACTAATGTGTATACCCAGTGAACTGATTTACAACCTAAAGAGAGAGCTATGAAGTATTCAGAGAAATAACAACCATTTTTTTTTTCAGTTTTAAAAGCACAAAAGCAAAACCTGAATTTATCTACTTACCACAGTGTTAACGGGCTGATTTTCCATGAACACCTCCTTATTGTCTTTGGCATATTCAAAAAGTGTGTAGGTCATAGCAGTTCCAAGATTTGCTTCAACTTCTACCATTAACTTCTCCAATATACTTTGCTTAATAGCTGCAGATCTAAAAGAAACCATTAAACTAAACTATAAACTAGACAGATGAAGAAAAGTTTACCAAACAAAAAGCCCCCACGTACAAGGCCAAGGAGTGAAGCTGTCATAAATACTTACATCGTGTTGTTGAAGAAAGCATCCATGGATATGACTGGTGCTGTTTGTGGATATGTTTCTGGCCAAGAAACTTCTATTAGAAAGGCTTTGGGATCACCACTTTCACCTATCTGAAAGTAAAAGAAAAACTTTATCTGTTTTCCGTCACCTACTAAGAATTACAATATCAATACAGAAGTCTTTTATTTCTTTTAGACCAACCAAATTTCTTGAGACAACAACTATTTGCATAAAGTTATCAGTCAGAAAATAAAGCTGTTATCTAGAAAAAGCACTTTGAAGCAAACTGATTACAAAACAGCTGTGCTCCGTATGCAAGACAGGTGCAAGACATGACGGTCTGAAAGATGGCATATGAATTTTTTGTCGTTCACTTACCTGTGTTATGCCTTCTCGTAATACAAATCCTTCTTCGGGGGAAAGGTGTATTACTGTCTTCGTCTGACACTATGTTTTACTGCATTTAAATTGAGTTATCCTAACTTTTGGCAATTATTTTTCATCTAATAAAAATTAGAAATGAGCAAAGCTAGTGAAATGTAAAACAACACACTGTAGACTTGTAGGCATGTCACATTTCTCCTTCTGAGGAAATTAAATTAACTAAGAATGATCCTATCAGTGAAGAAAGGCTGCACTTACATGGATGGGACTCCAGAGCTATGAATTAAATTGACCCATATCTCATTACAATTACTGACACTATTCTTAAGTTATTTGAGAAGTCACAAAAAGGTGATTCTAGATGTCTTCTCGCCAGTACATGCATATAGCATTTCTAGAAGTCTCCCTTCTGTCCCATGGGTGCCTAAATTTTTGTCAGTAAAGTCCTCCAGCCATCCAAAGATCTGCCTCAGTCTGTGCTCAGAAGAACGTCCAGGTCTTCAAATCTGAGAAAGCTGGTGAGAATTTCATGCCATAATCTAACTGCATATCTTGAGCTTGGCACTCCTTGTATGTCTCTCCTGAGCAGAAGGGTACCAGTGCATGTGCCCAAAGCATTTCATGGATTTTCTCTTTAGCAGGTAGACAGAGCATGTCCAGCTGCCTCTGGATGAGAGACTGGAACCTTGTAACTGAGCAACAATGAAGGTTCAAAGTTTTACATGCAAACATCTCTGTAAGTCTCTACATTTCTGACCAGCCAGGGGACGTATTACTCAGCAGGCTGGGTCCTTCAGACAGTTTGACAATTCTCGCTACACCAGGCATAGAGATGCAAGGCTAAGGGATAACTGGCTTGTAGTGCCAAGCAATAGGATGAGAGGTAAGGGGCAGAAAGAGATGCACTGGAACTTCCATCTGAAAATAAGGAAAGACTTCTTTACTGTGTGGATGACCAAGCACTGGAACAGGTTGCCCAGATTGGTTCTGGAGTCTCTCTCACTGGAGATATTCAAGAACCATCTGGATACAATTCTGTGCAATGTATTCTAGGATGACCCTCCTTGAGCAGGGAGGTTGGACCACATGACCCTCTGTGGTCCCTTCCAACCTGATCCATTCTGTGATAAACCCACACTGGGAGCAGGTTCCTAAATATGAACTATGAAGCATCACTGTACCAAAGATTCTGAAACAGCAGCCTACGGATCTACCCTTCATTGAACATCGGACACCTCTTCGGCTCAGAAACCCCTGGTACGGCAACTTCAAGGCAGCAAAGTAACTTCAGGGCGCAACTTCGCCTTACCCTGTACTGGAAGGACACGGGGCTGAGCTCCCTGAAGCACACGTCTCCCTCGTAGATGGAGCGCAGCGCCTCCAGCTCCATCTGCAGCCAGGGCAGAGCAGGGGTTACCGATCGCGGCCCCGCACGGCGCTCGCACCCGCCCGCGGTGGGTGCGCGAAGCCGCGCCCGGCTCCCTCCTCCCGCCCCTCACTGCTCCAGCGCCCGCCGCCTCCCGCGCCGCCCACCCTCCCCATCCGGCGGCTCCATCCATCCATCCATCCATCCATCCATCCATCCATCCATCCATCCTCTCTCCCTCCCTCCCGTCCTGGGCCCGCTCTCCCGCAGGGAGTAGGGCCTAGGACTCACCTCCTGGTCCTCGTTGGCCGCCATGGCCGCAGCCCCGACTCCCGTGGCCCGGCCCGTGCCCGTGCCCGTTCCCGCCGGGGCTGGGCGGGCCTGGCTGCGCGGCCCCACCGCCCTCACACGGACACGCCTTCACCGGGGCACCGCCCCCTGCTGTCCCATTGGCCCGCTGCGCGCTGGCCCGCGCTTCCTCCCTCCGCTCACTGGCTCCTTGGTCAGTGACGTCACCCCTGACTGGGCCGGGCGGTGCGGCCGAGGCGTTGATTGGCCGCTCGCGCTGCCCTTCCGACGCCGCCCGGCGCTCGCTTCCTGAGGCGGGGCCCGCCCGCGCTGCCTCCCGTGACCCGCGGCCGCTGCCAGCTGGCGCTGCCCGGCGCGTCCCGGCTCTGTCCCGCCGCGGTAGGCGGCGTTCCGGGGAGGACGGACCCCGGACAACGGGGCGCTCCTGCGGCCGGCCTGGGCCGCCCTCCCGCCACCTCTGTCCCGCTGGTCCGCGGGCCGCCGTGCCGGGTGCAGGATGACCCCGCCGACGCACTGGGACTTCCCGGTAGAGCTGTGCTGCCGGCCCATGGCATTCGTCACGCTCACCGGCCTGGACGTGGTGTATAACGCCGTGCACCGCGCCGTGTGGGACGCCTTCTGCGCTAACCGCAGGGCCGACCGCGTCCCCATCTCCTTCAAAGTGCTGCCCGGCGACCACGAGTACCCCAAGTGCAGGACGAAGGTACCGAGTGCCCCCAGTCCTGCAGGGCTCCAGCCCGCTGTCCCCGCAGCACGGCCTCGGGAGTGAGGACGCGGGAGTTGGTGTCTCCCTGAGGGAAGGGCCGTGGGCTGGTCTGCAGGGTCCGCAGGCGGCCGAGCACCGCGCCCGGCCGGACCTGTGCTTCCTCTTCCCCCGCTGTTGGAGGGGAAGCGTGGGAGCTTCAAATCAGGGAAATTGTGAGGGTGAAGGGGAAGCCAAGGGTGTTTTGAGGGAGCGCAGTGGGTGCATAGGAGACCGGGTGCCTTAGCTCGTGAGCCAGAAGCAGAGGAAGACAGTATGGTTTGCATTTTAAAGTACTTGCTGTTCTTTGACTCAGCACTAAGGCACCTTGTAAAATTTGAGCTTTAATGAAACCTCAAGTTTAACTCTGGAGAAATTAGATATTTGGAATTAGTGTGTTCTGAAAACAGCCTGAAGCCTTTAACTGAGTGAAACACAGCAGAAGGAGTATTTCTGGTCTACTCTCTGCTTTGCAACGGCAAGTTAAGAAACAATGTCAATGGATTTAGCCCTTGGAAAACTACATAATTCCATGATGCTGGCAAAGGCAAAGAATTTAAACTGGTGTGTCCTTGCTCTGTTTGAGAGCCCTGTTTTAAATTGAGCCTAATGTTTCATGGCACTATACGAAACATGCTTCTGAACTTGACCCTTCTCCAGTCTACCTGGAATATGTTGTTCTTTGCTGCTGCTATCTCAGACATAAAGTCCTGTGCCAGGTATCAAGGGATATGTCTTAATAGGGAGCAAAGGCTCAAGGGGAGGAATGTTAAAGGAAATAGACAAACATATTCTCAAGTGACAAGAATGTAGAGGCAATTCCTTTTCTCCTGCTACAGATGTTTGTAAATGGATTTGGTAGCTTGCTTTAATATCCTCAATATTTTCAGAGGACATCCTATGAATGGTATATTCCAAAAGGAATCCTGAAGACTGGTTGGATGAACAAACACCTGAATTTGGTTCCAGCACTTGTGGTGGTATTCTATGAACTAGACTGGGATGAGCCACAGTGGAAGGAAAAGCAGTTGGAGTGTGCTACTCGAGTTGAAATTGTCAGGTAGACTTTTTTCACTTGGTTCATAGTGTAGTAAAAACTAATGTAAGTGTAAATTGCAGAATATAAAACATATCTTTTTTTTTTTCTTAAACACAAATTAAGGGGAACTTGAGCTTTGCTCTTTAACATACAACTGACAGTAAAAAAGCTTTTTTGAACAGTTTATTTGTAAAAGTTACTTAAGTAAAAACAGCCCCTGAAATTTTGCTTGCTAAACTCAGTGCAATTATCCTCTCCCAAAAAAAGGGAACACAGCATTCTGTGAATGATGGAGTATATTATTATGTTTAGCTTTTTCTCCTATGTAACATTCTTCTAGTGCTTCCATCTAGACTGAAATCTCATTTTGTTCTGATTATTCAGAATTAAGAAGTGAAACCTTGACACTGTGTTGTCTTTATTTTAGGCAAAGCTTGCAGGGAAGAAATACGAAAGTCGCTGTGGTTTTGATTCAGAAAAAAACGCCATTGCCTCCAGGTACTTGAAAACTCTGTGCGCAGTTGTGAAGTTTTTGTTTTTCAGAAGACCCAAGGGACTGAACTGACTGTTGTTTGTCACATTATCTGCAGTTCTTCATCTAATGTCTTCCACATGTATTAAATGTGACTGCAGGAAAGTGTAAGGATAAAAAGCACTCAGGGTAGTTGACCCTAAACATTTGATACTTTTCTCCTTAATGTCTTCCTCTTAAGTCCAAGTCTGATTTTTGGTACACAGTGTCAAAAATGGTTTACTAGTGTAATGCACGGGGTACCTTCTTGTAAGCAAGTTGCATTTTAAGCTTTACTTAAGATCAAAAAAAGCAGTAAAAGCATTGAGAGCTTAGAGGAAAGGTATTTGGTACCTACAAAGGTCTTTTGTCTTAACTCTCTTTCAGTCAATAAAATTTTGGAGCCAGGTGGAGCTGTGAAATGTAATACACTTTAACCTTGCATTTCTGTAGAGCTGCTGCTTCAGCTGTAGCTGTACACTTTTGAGTGTTTGGCAAAATGGTTTTTTTGTTTTTGCTCTACCTGCTGTATGTGTTTGACTTTTCTGGATGCTGTTGTATTTCTCAAGACATAGAGTATTCAATTTTGTGAGAGATGAAAAACTTATGTAATACTTGTAGTTTTTTGCTAGAAATTGCTAGAAAGCTTCTGCAATGTCTTCTGCTGGATGAAGCACATAGTATTCTGAAAGAAGTAAGAAAGAATGTCATCTTGGTTTTAACTTTAGTAGATTTTTCCATATCTTTTAGAACCTAAGGTTTGACTTTTAAGCTTTTAGAGCTAGTTTGACATTGTGGCACCACATACCACTTACTTGTGCTTTCCTTGACTTCTCTAGGGGAAGATGTTATTGCATCAGAGAGGGCAGCAGCTTTATGTAATGCTTGTGACCTTTCTGGAAAATCACTCTTTGTACTTCCACACACTGATCATCTTGTTGGCTATATCATAAGGTAAGCACTGTTTTGCTCTGTTTGCTGATTGTGGGTAGGTTTACACAACACCAGGCCTGCTGGCAGCAGCTGGTGTACACTTGTCTCAAATGGGGGAAAGAGTTAGCCGAGCTTGTTAAAAGGGCTTTGAACTACACTTAAAGGGGGAAAGGGTTAAAACTAGCTAAACCTGGGGACAGCATGCCAGTGTATTGGTGTGCTAGTGAGGACCTTCATTCTGCTGGGTCGTTGGATGTAGGGGATGGAAATTCATGTGACAGTGAAGACACAAAGGTTATGGCTGTGTTAGGAACCGTAATGATGTCTGAGAATGATCATGTAGGAATTAGGGCTTCTCCCCTCAAAAAGATGGTGGGATCAATAGCCAAGCTGAAGTGCATCTAAACCACTGCACAGAGCATAGGCAAAAAACAGGAGGACCTGGAAGCTCTTGTACAGCTGGAAAACTATGATCTGGTTACCATCATGGAAATATGGTGGGATGATTTGCACAAGTGAAGTATTGCAGTGGATGACTATAAGCTCTTCAGAAGGGAAAGACAAGGAAGGAGAGGCAGTGGGGTAGCCCTGTATGTTAGGGAGTGTTTTGATTGGGAGTGTTTCAATTGTCTAGAGCTTAACGATGGTGATGATAGGGTTGAGTGTTTATAGGAAAGAATCAGGGGGGAAGGCCAACAAGGCAGGTATCCTGCTGAGAGTCTGTTACAGACCACCCAACCAGGATGAAGATGCAGATAAAATATTCTATAAGCAGCTGAGAGAAGCCTCGTAATTACTAGCCCTTGTTCTCCTGGGAGACTTCAGGTTACCAGATATCTGCTGGAAATACAACACAGCAGAGAGGAAAGAGTGTAGGAGGTTCCTAGAGTGTGTGGAAGAGAACTTCCTGACACAGCTGGTCAGTAAGCCAAGTAGGGAAGGTGCCTACTGGATCTGCTCTTTGTGAACAGAGAAGGACTTGTGGGTGATGTGATGCTTGGAGGCTGTCTTGGGCACAGCAATCACAGAATGATAGCATTTTAGATTCTTGAAGAAGTAAGGAAGGGGAGTCAATGTCCTGCTACATTGGACTTCTGGAGGGCAGAGTTTGTCCAGTTTGGGAGACTGGTTGACAGAGTCCCTTGGGAGGGAGTCCAGGAAGGCTGGACATTCTTCAAGAAGCAAATATTAAAGGTGCAGGAGCAGGCTGTCCCCTGTACTGAAAGAAGAGCCAGCAAGGAAGAAGACTGTTCTGACCTGAACAGAGAGCTTTGACTGGAACCTGGGGAAAAAAAAGAGAGTTTATTTTATATCCTTTGGAAGAAGGGGCAGGCAACTCAGGAGAACTACAAGGATTTCATGAGGTTATGCAGGGAAAAAAGGAAACTTAATCTGGCTGCTGCTGTAAAAACAAACAAACAAACAAACAAAAAACCCCAAAAAACCAACAAACAAAAAACCCCACAAAAAAACCAACAAAAACCCCAAACAAACAATTAAAAATGTTTCCATAAGCACATTAGCAACAAAAAGAGGGCTAAGGAGAATCTCCATCCTTTATTGGATATGGGGCAAAACACAGTAACAAAAGAAGATGAAAAGGCAGAGGTACTTAATGTATCCTTTGCCTCAGTCTTCAATAATCAAACCAGTTATCCTCAAGGTACCCAGCCCCCTGAATTGGAAGACAGAGACAGGGAGCAGAATGAAGCCCCCATAATCCAAGGGGAAATGGTCAGTGGCCTGCTGCATCACTGAGACATGCACAAGTCTGTGAGGCCAGATGGGATCCACCCAAGGGTACTGAGGGAGCTGGCAGAAGTGCTCCATGAGCCACTTTCAGTCATTTACCAGCAGCCCTGGTCAACCAGGGAGGTTCCCAGTCTGGTCTCCTATGACCAGGTGGCCCACTTAGTGGTTGAGGGAGTAGTTGTGGATGTTGTCTGCCTGGACTGTAGTAAAGCCTTTGACACTGTCTCCCACAGCACAAGTGCTGTTCCCCAGGGCTCAGTAAGGGGGCCTGCTGAATTCCACACCACTTTGTTTCTCTGTGAATTTGAGTAACGACAGTCAGATATGTTGCTTTTAAAGAAATATTATTAAATATCCCAAGATGTTCCCTTCCTCAAGTTGAGATAGAGGCAAAGTGAACTTTTCTACTTCTGCAGTGGTTTTGGCCCTGCTGATTCTAAATGATTTTCCCTACAAATGTGTTGTTGTTAAGTTTAACTCTTGGCAGGTTTTTGTTTCCCCCCACCTCCCTTCCTGACTGTGCAGCTTTCTCTTTCTGTTTATGCTAAGTGGCATCTGTCTGACTGCAAATATTATGTCTTTGTCATTTTATAAATTTCTTGTGCTTTCTGTTTTAATATTTACAGGGAACACAACATCAAATAAATTGAGAAGACTTCAAAAACAGATTAGGGAAAGATTGAGAGACTTGTGTAGATCTAAAAAGAAGGACTCAAACTAAGGCAAATCATGGTTTAATAAAATTAATTTTCCAATATATGCTCAGGGAGAGAAGAGGTCTTGGTCTGAGAGGCTAATTCTTCTCTCACCTTTGTATTTATATATAAACACCATAATTCTTAACATAAATTGATGCTGGTATTGTATCCACACTACTCACAAACTGCCACTGGAATTCATCAAAATAGGGTAACCATTACTTCTAGTTTTTCATATTTTACTTTTATTTTGCTAAAGTGGGAATGTTCGCTGTGTGTTAACTAGTGTCAGCCTTTGCAAACTGCACTTTATTATGAGATTTATTATGAGATTTGCAACAGTCTCCAAGTTGGTGGAAAAAAAGCCCCAACAACTGTTTGTGCATATAATCA
The DNA here is from genome assembly GCF_003945725.1 of Corapipo altera. Lineage (NCBI taxonomy): Eukaryota > Metazoa > Chordata > Aves > Passeriformes > Pipridae > Corapipo > Corapipo altera. The sequence goes on along the minus strand of NW_020884876.1, from coordinate 8,211,636 downwards.
TGTCAGAAGGTCTGGTATAAATCTTTTAATTTTGACATCTTTAATTGAGATTTCACAGTAATAAAAGATTGTAATTTGTTTTACCCCTCAGACTGGCTCATGTTCTCTTATATGACCACAATATAGTACCAGAACAAGTATGCTAGGTTGACTTTATTTGTCTTGTCTTCCTGTTGTGACTGAATTCATAGTTAACAATTACTGTCCAGTGGTCTTTCCTGTTGTTTTCATCACCACCCTCTCAGTTGCATGGCAGACAGAACACAAGTTGTGATCTACCTTAATCAAGGGCTGCAGTGATCCCTTCTTGGCCAAATCACAGAGTTGGTACTTCAGCCTTTATTTCCTGCATGTGTCAGTGCTATTGCAGGTATTCCTCTCCTGGATTCTGGTCTTGTTCTAGTTGATTTTACTCCTTACGGCTTGATCATACAGCATATGGTTCTTAGGTTCTCCTCAGCCTCATACTGCATTTGGTGTTCTTTGTCTTCTCCCCCTGCAAATTGCCTTGGCCTATTTATCTTGCAAACACAAATCCCACTGTTACCTCTGCAAACCAAGTAGCTGTTGATGTTTGGACAGAATAATGAAACCTAGTCTGTGCCCTCATAATTTTGTTTGCTGATTATTTTTTTCCTTCCCACTACTCCCCTCAGCAAATAAGATCTTGACCTGTTCAGACATTGTCTGGGAGCCTCAGCAAAGTTTACTTGCCTTGATTTAGGGGCATCTCTCCACTTTCTATTGCCTTGCAAAATCAGAACAGCTTACCCTCAGACTTTCTTAAATTAAATGCTAGAGATTGTTGTATAAGAAGTCAGTATATAAAGCTTGCTTGTTATACTTCTTGCTATCCTTATGTGAAGAGTTTTTGTCTGCAGACTCTTAACTGTGTTGTAACTTGAAGAAGAGTTTAGTAATACCTCGAGCTACTTTGCCAACACTGAAATAAGCAGGATTAAAAATAACTTATTTTGAGGAACTTCAAACTTTGTTTGTGGGAGAAACTTTGTGACACTTATGAGCAACTTTGTTGCAGGTTGGAAAATGCTTTCTATGAGCATGCACAGACTTACTATTACACAGAAATACGAAGAGTTAAATCTCACAAGGAGTTCTTGAACAAAACCACTCATCAGGTAATGTTACCCTGTTTTTGAAGTACTGTGCAAAATTATATTGCATGTTAAAACATGAAAATAAAAGTTGTTTATTGCTTAAATGTTTTTATTCCCCCCTTCCAACTTGAGATGTCCTCTCTCAGTATAGAAAGTAAATCAGGTTTTATTTTCTGCAATTTAAGCTTTTATTTTGATTGGTTTTGTTCTTACATTTGTCTTCCTCACATCTGCATTAGAAGAGCTGCAGCCCAAAAATCAAGCTCTCAGATTAAAAAAAGAAAAACTTCTTAATTATCTCTATGGTTTAACCTATTTGAGTGTAGTATCTTAACAAGTTGTGGGATGTGCTTTCCTTAGACATTTTGTACTCAAAGTTGCACTTGATTTGGCTTTTTAACTTTTGCTTTTCAAATCCACTCAGACACACAATGTTCTGTTGAGATTGTCAGCTTCCCTCTCTTGGAATCTGGAATCCAAGTGATAAGCTGCAAACCACGATCAGCTCTGTTGTAGAGACTTTGGGGTGTTACAAAGCGTCTCCCTTGTTCCGGGGTAAAAGACTTTGGATAGATTAAATCTGTTGAAAGATCACTGCTGTGTCATGGTGGCAGAGAGAACTATTAGGAAACAGTTGCATAGTCAGTTTTTCAAGTCTAGTGCTATATTATGTACATTTCTGAAGTTATCACCTGTATCTGCTTTGTAGGCAACAGGTATGTTCGAATGTTTGTGAATGATGTACACTGCTTGTGTTTTGCAGCTTTTATTTGTTAGACACCAGTTCAAAATAGCGTTCTTCAGTGAGCTGAAACAGGATACACAGAATGCTCTCAAGTAAGACTCATGTAATCTTCCTCCACCCTCTAAACCATAGACTGTGATAAATATTTTCCTGAATGCAAAATTATTTAAACATGTATGTATAAGGGGCAAGTTCTTCACTGGGAAGAACACTCTCATTGAAAGGCAGTTTTTTGCTGTTGGCAGTCCTGTTCTTAAATTTTATTATTTTGTATGACTTAACTCTAATTAAAGTATTTGTGCTTAGGAATTACAGAACTGCATATAATCTTGTGCATGAATTGAGGGCTCATGAAACAAACATGCTGGAAATCAAGACCATGGCAGGATTTATAAATTACAAGGTAACAACTGTACTTCTAATCTTTGACAGTCTTTACTTAAAAAAGAACTCGATACATCTTTAATGTGTGAAAAGTTAATTTTATATTGCTTTTACAGAGATGAATTAGAAAGAGTGAAATACCAGTTACACTCAGACTTGCAGAGACTTCTGAATTCCATACAAAAAAAAGATCCTTAGCTGAAGTTTGGGATTATTTTGAAGGATTGGAGTTCACTTGAGATGCAATCATCTGAAAGACTAGACTCCTTTAACTTGCACTCTGTGCAGGGGGAATGAATGCAAGGGCTGCTTGTTCCCTGAATATTTTTGTCTTCTTGAGAAACTTAGGGCAATATAGTTCAGTTACTGCTTGCTAGGAGGAGGAACTCATTAAGAATCAGACTATACTTCTGTAGTGTTTTAGAGGATTTTAGGTAAAACAAAACTGTCCCACCATTTACAACAATCTTGGAGTTGGATTCCATCAAATTCCATTTCCACATTGTAGTCTTCAAAGATAATGATATTTATAGTGACTCTGCAGTTCTGTGTTACATTTGGCAGTGAGTTATGCACTCTTCCATTGGTGTCCTGGGGAGAAGGGGAAGAAAAGTAGCATTAGATGAAATAGAGGACCATATGGTTTCAGGCATAGTGCGTTATGGTTTACATCTATTTTTCTCCCTATATTTTTTATGCAATTTTTGCTCTTCAGAAATATGTAAAATTAGTTGGGGGGGGGGGTTGAGTGTTAATTCTTAGCAGCCTAACACAGTGGTTTTTCCTCTTATTTTGATGTTTTTTAGATCTGTCGCCTTTGTTTTCAGCATAATACTCCACTGGATGCAATCGCACAGTTCAGGAAGCATATTGACCTGTGCAAGAAAAAAATAGGAAGTGCAGAACTGGCTTTTGAGCATGCTGCCTGGATGTCTAAACAGTATGTTTTTGCTTAGTAGTGTTTCTGGCTTAGTTTTATATAACCTTATGTAGTTCACTGTTTTACTTGTCTAGACAAGATACAAATTCTGAGCAATTTATCTAAGATAAAGATACATTAGAACATATAAACTGTACACTATTGTTCTGTTTTGCACTGATTATTGACCAATTTTCTCTTTGAATGAACAGAGTATGACACAAATACAGCCACAGAATTTAGATGCAAAAGTTCGGAGAAATGTAATCTGCCTTAACACTAACCAGAACTTTTAATTGTAGGGTACCTTTCAGTTCAAATTGCTGTTCTGTACATAATCTTGGTTACAAATTTTTTTTAACAGGTTTCAGGCTTTTGGTGACTTGTTTGATGAAGCGATTAAGCTGGGATTGACAGCAATTCAAACTCAGAATCCAGGTTTCTATTACCAGCAGGCAGCCTACTATGCACAGGAACGGAAACAATTAGCAAATATGCTTTGTAACCATGATGTAAGTTGGGAGGGGAGAAAACGCTTTGCAAGTAACTGGATAGTAAATTAGCTAATATTGTAGTCTTAAATGGGAGTGGAACAATCTGTAATATGCATAAATGAAACTCAAAGAGGGGGTATGTGTCTTTCTGATGCTTACTAATGTTATGTGTATTTGTTGTGTATGGCAAAAGTTACTGCAGAGAAAATGCATTAGTATTTATTTTATTACAAATAATTCTGACATGTTCTTAATATTTTTTTTTTAAATCTACATCTCTGGATACTTGAAAACTTATTGGTTTGTTTTTCCAGTGTATTTTTCTATATGTGCATTGTATCTGTTGACTTATGGGAAGCTGAGAAACAAGAGCATTAGTATCAGTACATGGGGGAGGGTATTGTTTTAGGGTTTTTCTGGTGCTTACCTGGGAGAAAATGAAACATGAACCCTGTTTTGTTACTGTATTTGCTGAATTTACAGTCCTCTGTGATGTATCCCAATCCGGATCCCCTGGAAACGCAGACTGGAGTGCTTGACTTCTATGGGCAAAGACCATGGCGGCAAGGAATATTGAGTATGTTTCTGTGTCTTGTATCTGTGGAGTCTGGACAAACTTTTTTAGCTGCTGGTCCTGCCAGCTAACTTAGCAGGCATCAACATGTAATCCGTTTTCCACTGAAATGGATGCAGGGCTGAGACCTCACTCTCTTGTTAGTTGGTTGTACGGCTTGAGCAGGTGTCAGCTGGCAGCACAGGAACTGTGCTTAATCTCTATAACGAACAGAAGAGGAACCTCAGGTTTATGCAGTATCAGGTCTTCAGCAAAGTTGCATAGGCCATGTTGAAGCTCTGCTGCTGCTTTGTTTCTATTGCTGCCCAAGCTACCTGTAATCACTGTGCTGCAGGAATCCCGACTGCAGTGAAACATGATCCTGGGAACAGAAGCTGGAGAGCTGGATACAGCAAAAGTAATGATGTCTCTGAAAGTGATCATTATAAGTTCATCCTGCCATCCATACTGTGTCTTGTCAACTGCAGACAGGAGCTCAGGACTCTTTTTTTTTTTTTTTAATGAAAAAGTTTTTTGGATTTTGAAATGGATTGAGAGGATCAATTCTTAGATTTTTATCTAAGAAAGGAATTAATGATTTTCCTATTAAGGAGGATGTTTTTCTCAGAATTTCTGACTCTGCATTGTAACATCTTTGAGCTATATATGAATATACATATAGTTCTGAGATCTTCATTGTTATCTGTGGTTTTACTTCCCTTTCTCCCTTTCCATTTGGTCTTCTATATTCTCTGCATATCCTTTGGGCTTTACTGCTTTATCACTGCCCTCTTTAAGACTTTATTCAGTTTACTGTAAATACAGTACTGTCTAACCTCTTTTATCTTGCAGTCCTACTGTTTTAAAATTATTTAGAATCTACTTCTGAGGTTAAACAGTTTTAGACGAAGAGAAACTTTACTTGTTGATATATTAAGGTTAGGGGTTTTTTGTTCCAGCAAGAGTTTATAGTCTTTTAAAGCCCTATGCAGTTCATGTGATGCTGAGCTCTGTGCTACAGAAACATAAGCTTGTATCCTTATTTGATATCAGATTGAAAAAAGGCTACAAATTTGTCTTAACATACACACTTTAAATGTTAATAGATGCAGTATGAAGACTAGGTGGTTTTACTGTAACTTGCTAATTTTGGGTAGCTTTAGATAATTTCTTTTAAACAAGGGGAAAGATATTTGTTTTCTAGAATTTCCCTCCTGGACAGATATAACTGTGTGTGAGGTGAAAGAATGTGCAACTGTGTTTAAGTTGAAGCTTGCATTGCATATTGCTCATAGAATAAATAGTTCCCTTTGGGTCTGGACAGAATTCCAGTTTCATAGATTTTTTCATTGTCTTATGCAGGCTTTGATCTTTCTGATCCTGAAAAGGAGAAGATGGGGATTTTATCTCTACAGTTAAAAGAGAAAAATGTCCTTCACTCGGTAAGTTTTATTCTACAGAAAAAAAAAATCTGTTTTTAGCACAATGCTAACGTTTGTATATATAATGATATCAGTAATGATTTTGTCTGATAGGAGCTAATAATCACTCTGTTGAGTAATGCTGTCGCTCAGTTCAAGAAATACAAATGTCCAAGAATGAAAAGTCATTTGAGTGAGTATAGATAATCGGATGCGTTTTTTAAATTTATTTTGCAAAGGCTTTCAATATTGATCTGGAACTTTTTTTTTTTTAATCAGTGGTTCAAATGGGAGAAGAATATTACTACGCTAAAGATTATGCCAAGGCTTTGAAGTGAGTATCTTTCATGATTGCTTCTTTTGCATGCTGTATTCTCACCAAGACCCTATGTCATATTGCTGTGAAATAATGTTGGAAGCTTGCGTAAGATCATCCTTGTACCTGGATCTGATTGAAGCTCAAGCTATTGAGTCTACAAACTCCACTTTTATTAAAGAAAGCAAAACAGATATGATGAGTCAGTTATTAGAGCAGAAAAACTTCCTGCTCTGAGCTGTTGTGGGAGCTTGCCTTACTGGGCAAATATTATATGTTTCTAGCTCACTGATTGAGTGCTGTCTGTCTGTCTCTTGTTTGAAGACAGACATGTATTTACTGTTGTTAGTAGCTGACTGAAATTTACAGGGAGGAGAAGATAGGCTACGATAAGCAGATCAATTTGTATCGAGCTTGATTGTTCTATGGAGAAGCTTTTTTTATTTTATGTTAAGTAGATTTTTCTGAAGTAGGCAGAAATTCTTGTCTTAAACAGTTGAACAGAGTTTAAAAAAATTGCTTCTCTGCTTTTCTAGTAATAACAAACATTAGTCAGTATTAGGAATGTATTAAGGTATGTGGTTTTGTTCTCTTTTGAAAATTTTTCTAGTTTGAAATAGAAAATTTATGGAATAAATGTATTTCTTTGCCACAATTTCATGTTGTTTTCAATAATCATTGCCACATATAAATGGTAGACTTGATTTTAACATTTGTATTAGTGAAAATGATTTTTGTATTAAGGATACCAAATAAAGGCAAGCTTCTAAAAACTATTGGTGAGTATAACTTGTGTTCTCTTGATTTTACTGTGTTGCAGGCTTTTGGATTATGTTATGTGTGAATATCGCAGCGAAGGATGGTGGACTCTTCTCACTTCCATATTGACAACAGCACTCAAATGTTCATATCTGATGGCCCAGCTAAAAGATTATATAACATACTCTTTAGAGCTATTGGGTAGAGGTAGGTATTCTTTTAAGAAATCCTCTCAGCCTATACAGAAAAATTTAAGTACATATATTTTGAAGTATGACAAATCATTGTCAGATACAGTGCTTACAGTACTTCAAATTATTTGACTACAAAATAGCTGTGTACCTGTGCTGAATTTTTACTACCTTCTGTGGTATGCTGGAAGTTGAGTTTTCTTGCTCTTCTATTATAAAATTCATTGCATTCAATTAGACTGTGTCAGGGATATCTGAGGTACAAAGCTTCGTTTGAGACAGTTGAAATAACGTAACAGGAACTTCCTGAGCTTTGGGATGGGAAAAACATTTTTCCTAGTAACAAAGCTAACACTATATTTCTGGATTTAAAATCACAAACATGCTTCTCTTAGACCTTTTACTAGAACTCTGCTGATGAAATATACATGTGGAATGTTTTAAGAAAAAAATGTGACACAGGGTGGCTGCACAGTAACAATGCAAGCACTCTGGTCCATGTAATGTCTCTTACTGGACATTGCAGAAATAATCCTTTCGGACCCTAAATTGCTAACACCACTATTAGGATAGGTGTGGTAAAAATGTGTTTGCATCTTCTTTTAGGTAGCCAGACCACTGCTTTGTATTAAAGAATAGCAAACAGTGCAAACCCACCTTTCTTCAAGAGAATAATGTGTATTTTAAATAGTCCTTTTTCCTTCCTGTTACCTTCAGTAGTTGTTTTTTCTGACATTATCGGCACTTGCCTCTCTACACGTTCCGGAGTTTTCTATGCTTTCTTCTGTTTTTAAACATAAAAACCAGGAAGGCATAAGCATTATTCTTCTGGGATTTTGCTCTAAAAAATTACAAAATGCTTGTCTAACCAAAAAATATTTTACTTGGTTCCAGTGAAAGTAAGAGGAAACATTTAAAATAGGAAAAGTTCCGAAAACCGAAAGAATCCTTCATTACTAGTAGATGGATGTTAGAATTTTTTTCCCAGAATGCATTATTTGAAAGATGCAATCTAAAGGAAAGATTTATTGTTAAGTTTAAAAAAAAAAGAAAGTAGGAACACTTGCTTCTGTCTTGTAACCTTTGGTTTTTTTCTGTTTATTAGCATCTACTCTTAAAGAAGATCAGAAATCTCGAATAGAAAAGAATCTGATAAAAGTTCTAATGGTAAGTGGCAGAACTCCTATTACCCTTTTAAATAATTCTAAGAGTGGTCAGTGTCTGGTAGCCTTCTTTTGCTGTTGTTTGTAATCTTTTACCTGTGTTTAGAATGAAAGCCCTGATCCTGAACCTGATTGTGACGCTGCTGCTGTGAAAGCATCACAAAAGTTGTGGGCTGACCGTGTTTCCTTGGCAGGCAGTAATATTTTTACAATAGAAGTCCAAGATTTTATACCATTTGGTAAGTAAGAAAGCAAATTTATGCCAAATCGTAAATTTTGATGTAGTTATACCTTGAAAATAACTGATTAGAAAAAAAAACCACATGAAGTCTGTATTAAAGTGAGGAACAACACTTCAGCACTCCTCTGTTTGTCTAAATCAGCGGGATAAGAAATAGTGAGAGAATTCAGTGATCTGTTATCCCTGATATGGATTAGTAAAGAAGAATTTCTGCTTTTTGGAAGACTTCTTTCACTCTGATGTGCCTTGAAGTAGGATTCTGAGGAAAGAGGGCAAAATATGTGCAAAGTAATACTCCCCATAGAAAGGGGGAATGAGTGACTGTTACAAAAAAAATTGCATGCAAGTATACAGGACTATCTATTTTCTGCTGGACATCTGCATCTGTTCTCCTCTGCAAAGGTTTTGGCCAAAGTGGCTTTCTGTGACAGTGTTAGTAGTCAAATTTGTCCCACTTACAAACCAAAGTTGTAGGAGTGTACACAGAAAAATCCTTACTACAATTATTTCAAGAGTGTGCTTCTGGACTATAATGTTGTAGTTTATATTTAACACCTACTTCTTGTTTCTTTTCTTTTTCAATTCCAGTCCAGTGCAAAGCAAAATTTCTTGCTCCTAGTTTTCATGTTGATGTTCCTGTGCAGTTTGATGTATACTTGAGAGCTGATTGTCCTCATCCTATCAGGTTTTCTAAGCTTTGCATCAGTTTCAATAATCAGGTAACTATGTTCTTTATATCTCTGAGCTAGTGATAGAAGCTTGTGATAAGAATGGAATAATATCTATTAGTGTTTTTAAACATAAAAAAAATAAAAGCTTTTTTGCAAAAATCTTGTTAATACTTAAGCTGAAAGATGTTTTTGTGGTTTCTTTTCCATTATTTATCACTTTTGACAAGTGTATTGATACTGGGATAAAACTCCAAAATGCAGTTTGATTAGTTCATCTACTGTATCTTTTTTTTTTTTTTCTGTGAAGCTTTCTGTAGTTTCAGAAGGATCATTTTGGTGTCTTACTTCTTGTAATGCATGAAGTTGCATTAATGTAATGGATATCTTGTGTCAAAGAATTGCATTGTAATTACTTGCGAAGTCTAACTTTGATAATGTGAAAAATAGGAAGAACCCATGTAGTTTGATCCAGTTACACAGAGCCTTAATATTTGCCATACTGCCATTATTCTCTAAAGATGTCTTCAACCTGAATTTATCAACTTTCTTCCCACTCCCTCATTGTAGGATTACAACCAATACTGTGTAGTAGAAGAAGCCTATCAAAAAAGTGATGTTCTAGAACAGTCATCGCAAGGAACAATGTGCTTAGTGCCTGGCAAAACAAGAAAGTTCTCCTTCAAATTTGTTGCAAAAACTGAAGATGTAGGAAAGAAGATTGAGGTTTGTCAATTTATGTTGCAGCTTTCTTACTGTTACATACAATGAACTCAGACTACAGTGTGCCTCTGATCTGGCACCAGTTAAGTCACTGCTGTTCTGAATGTTTGAATTCTTGAAACTGAGTATCAAAAGTGAGAGTAAAACTCTTGACAATGCCAAAACAACAACAACAAAAAATTACAAGAACTTAAGTACTGCTCCAAGATTTTTTTGGCGTTTTAAGTTTTGTTTTGTTTTTTTTTTTAAGATATGTGCAATACATTAAAAAAACCCAAAATGTGAGAGGTGGTATAGCACTATGGGGGGGTAGGAAACTGCAGCCTACTACGCTGCACACACATGAGCACGGATACTTTTCCCACTGCTGTTTCATTAAATGAAATCCTGGGGTGGTGAGGTGCTCAGTCTGCAAAGCTGCCAGAAGCTTTTTGATGATACATGTGCTTATTGTGCCGGCATATGTTGAAAAGCTATATTCTTACAGTAGGTGATCAGAAGAGAAAGTTACCAATACATGTTCAAATTTCTGTCCATCAGATCACTTCCGTGGACTTGATCCTGGGAAGTGAATCTGGCCGATGTGTGATTCTGAACTGGCGAGGAGGAGGGGGAGATGCTGCCTCTTCTCAAGAAGCATTGCAGGCAGCACGTTCTTTCAAGCGAAGACCTAAGCTTCCAGACAATGAAGTGCACTGGGACAGTTTGACTATTCAGGCAAGCACTATGTGAGTAAAAACTTGAAAATATATATATGTATATAAATAATGTATCATTGTGAGTCTCCTGTGAAGTCCTGATCACTCTGTTTAAGAAGATAAAAGGCTTGTTTGGACTTCTTCAATACAAACTTTTTAGTATGTCTTTGCTTAACTGGGGATAAGATAGATACAATCCAATTCTTTAGGACTCTTTAGGCTCCAGATAGCTGGGAGCACAGAAAAAGCTTGCAATGATCTCTGAGTCTACCAAGAATACTTTAATTCTCCCCTTCACCTAACTTTGCTATGCAGATTTTTCCCAGATTTTTGTGCACACTGGGAGGTGTTATTGCTCTCTTATGAAAGCTATCGCACAAAGAATCCCTTAAAAATGTATTGGAAAACTATTATTAGGAATAAAAATAATTAAATTTGATTGCAGTTGGTGTGAGTGCTTTTTTCTTTCCTGACAGAACATCTGAACCATTAATGCTTATTCCTGGGGTTCCAAAGTTGTCTGTTTTTACGGAGTTTTTCCCATCATACTGCTTTTCAGGAGCCTCACATATCTTAGTTTAATAGGCTACCAGTTGTCAGACCTCTCTTAAATAGTAGACTGGTTCAGTGTCCTTTAAACTAGGCTTAAAACATGTTATTTAAGAAACATACAATAACTGAGTCTCTTCTCTTAAAGGATTATTTCTAGAGTGCCAAACATTTCTGTTCAGCTCCGTCATGAACCTCCTGCCCTGACTAATGAAATGTATTGTTTGATTGTGACAGTCCAGTCACATGAGGAGACAGTGGCCAAAGATGTTAAGCTTACAGCAGGTTTAAAGCCAGGTATTTGGGGTTATTTTCTTTTAATCCAGCAGTCTTTTAATTGAGTCCTTGTTCTTAATGCAATGCAGAGAAATATAGTAAATGGCTTTCCCACAGTAATTAAGAGCCAAACCAAAGCAAAAGTTGGGAATGATGAAATACCAGTGGTAAGAACAAGAGCTAACAGACTCATTCAGTTACAATTACTTTAACCATGGCTCGTCTGTGGCATTTACCTGGATATTTTCAGAATATAAGTTTTCACCAGCTTGAAAGAAAACGTGGAAGCTTTTGTATTCCTTTCTAACTTTTCATTTAATTTGCTCGTAACTAAGCTTTCTTTTTCCCCTAAAGAGAGATCTTTTCCTTGCTGAGACTGAGATGAAAGCATTAGACAGCACTAGATAAATGTTTTCTAAGTATGGTCTTTGTGGGTTTTCTCCTATGCTCACCCTGTGCTTTTTTTCCCCCTGCTCTGAACTTTGCAGTTTGGCTTTTAAACCACTTCAAATTTGGAGAACGATGGAGAACTGAGGCAGTATTTCTTTGAATGAAAAGTTAAAAATGCAAATATTGTATGTGTAAGCCCTAGTTAGCTGTATATAGATATTGCTGATAGTTTTCAATATGTCAAGCCCAAATGTTACTCTTGGTACTCCTATTAGTCGCAATTATCCTAAAAGGCAAAAATATTTTTGAGCCACTAACATAAAGGATGCCATGTGTTCTGTGTGTTCTGAAACAGAACCACGTACCCTCTGCAGTTGTATGATTCATTAAAGTCAGTGGACTGTTCTCGAGACTTGTTTAATTGGATGTTTGGGCTTGGCTCCTGAAGCAGCGTTTAATAGATGGTCTCTTTTTTCTCTTGGGTTTTTTCCTTACTTGATCTTAACCCTTTAATATGTGATATGCAAGGTCAGTGTGGGCTTGCTAGTTGCATTTAAAGAACAATTGAAACGTGACATTTCATTGATAGGGAAGGTGATGTATTTTCCAGTTGCAACTCTGGCAAGATGTGGCTTGTTTTGCGTTGAAAATTATCCCACATAATTGTGGTAATGCCACTATTCTAGTTAAACTCTGACCAAAGAATAGTGTCACTTAGCATCTATACATTTGTTTTTATGTATTTTCAATACCAACTTGGAAGAACAGTTTTAAAAATATGTGAAATCATTAAACCATGCTCTTGAAAACAAAAGAATCACAGAACAGTGAAACTTTTGTTTTTACTTCATTATAGAGTATCAAGAAAACTTGGATCACATAATCATGTTGTGTTACATATTATGGTAGGGAACATCTAGATGTGATTTCTGATTTTTGAGATACTTTTTCCCTGGCCTAAATAGCTGAAACAAACTTGCAGGGATGTGAACCCTTCAATTTAAAAACTTAAGATGGTGTTCAAATCTACCCTCTGCTGGTACTTTTGAAAGATTCCCTCAATAAAATCAGCAATGTTAATTCCTTATGCATTGCTTTTTTGAGATTAATATTGTATTTTAATATTGTATTTTAGTTATTGTTTTCATGCTTTAGTGATGTAAGCCTGTGTGGATATGAAGACAGTTTTTAATCCTAGGGCAAGATGCCAACCTGACTCAGAAAACTCAGGTGACTCTTCATGGAACAGATGCCTGTGATGACTCTTTTCCTGCACTGCTTCCTGACATTCCTGTAGGAGACTTGCAACCAGGGGAAAAGGTGAAGGCTTAAAACCTTATTTCTGTATCACACTTAAGAAAATAGAGACCAACTAATAAACTCTCATAGAAGGCCAAGTGTTTACTTTCAGATGTATGAACCGATAAGTTAAATACTTATGGCATATTTAACCTACTATTTACATGTAGCTTAGTATTTCTTTGACTAGATTCTCTTATGGACTAAATTTAGGAATAATGTATGTTCTGGGATTGATGATACAGCAGGGAGATAAGAAATAAGGAGGCTAATCTCAACTGTTAATTAAATGCCTGCCTAATGGACAGTAGATAATAGTCAGCAAGTGTGATTCAGTGTGGTAGAGGATCAAATATGCAGGTTTTGCACCAAACTGAAGCTGAGATCAGTAAATTAGAAATCGGGTATATCACATATTACACAGTTATGGGTCGTTCCTTGTACTGTTAAGTAACAGATGAGCATCAGTAGCAAAGCAGCTGGAGCTGTGCTACTCTGATTAAAACTCACTGCATGATTAAGATAGAAGGAGATTTCTTATGGTCAAAAAATACCCATTCTACTATTGCCCTCTTGGACCAAGTAAGATGATTAATACATTTTGGACAGCTCTAGGCCTAATTAATGTAAATTAGGTATAGCTTAACTCACACAATCTCCTTTATTTTGCAGCTGGAAAAACCAATCTACATTCGTTGTGGAACAGTTGGTGCAAGAATGTTCCTGTTTTACATTTCTTACTTAATCAACACTGTTGTTGAGGGGAAAGAAATCCTGTGCAAGTGTCACCGGGTAGGTTTTAAAGGTGCACTGATTGCTGGAGATACATTCATGGAATGCAAGAAATGTTCTAAAAGTTGTAGTTTCAAGTGTCTTAGAAACCTTTCTTGTAGATGGAAAAAAAACCCGCTAAATCAGCATTTGGTATAATCAGCATATAAATCAGCATAATGGTAGCCCTTCCTAGGGTGAGTCATTTTGTAACTATAAGCAGAAGTTTTCTACATTTATTCTTAAATATCTTTAAAGATGTGTTTTTCCCTGGGGAGGACTTGGTTAAAATGATAATTAAAAGTAATTTTACATTAGTAATCTTTGTCATCAACAGCCAGGTCTGAAACTCTTCTTTCTACCTCTTTTGTTACCTATACAGGATGAAACTGTAACCATAGACACAGTATTTCCTTTTGATGTTGCTGTCAAATTTGTTTCCACGAAGGTATGTGTTTGAAAAGTTGTTGATATTTTGGAATCACACCACTTTGGAGAGTTGCACCCTGTTTGGTCAGAAATAGTCAGAACTTATGTCTGTCTTTGACAGTTGGAGCACTTGGACAGAGTATTTGCAGATATACCATTTTTACTGATGACGGACATCCTGAGTGCCTCTCCTTGGCCTCTCACTATTGTAACTAGCCAGCTACAGCTGTCAGCTTCCATGACCCCAGTAGATCAACTGGAATCTTATGTGGAGAATGGTAAGTTTTCTTAGAGTATGCTCTCTATCAGGAGGATACTTTTTGCATAACTTGAGAGTAATAGAAGGGGACATTTTAAATGCTTGCTTATCAAACTGTGAATAGAAGAAAGCTGCTTAATACTCTGGTTGCTTGCCAGAATGCAACTTGGACAGCAGTGTGCTTCAAATTGTAGTTCTGCTTCACTAGATCAAGTAAGTAGACTTTTGAATAATGGATGGTAAACAAAATTCTAAATATAACAAATGTCAGGGAAGTACTTCTGAAATGCAACTTAGATATCCATATGAAAAGATACTCAATGTTTCCAGTTTTTATGAGCTATGTATACTTTCTGGAATGCAAACACTTTACCATGTGATAGAGGCAACATCCAAAGACCAGTGATCAATGCTCATGATTGCAGCCACAAAACTGAAAAATGTGAAGCTAGAAAGGGTAGGTTATAAAAACAATTAGTAGTAAGCATCTTTTTTTTTTTTTCTAATATTGCCACAATTTAATAACTTATTACTTAAATTTAAAAAAAATTATCTTGCAACTCTTACCTATTAAAACTGCAGTATGTTAAAGTTAAATAAATGGAGTACTAAACAATAGAGCCAATCCAAAATCTTCCAACAAAACATTCTTTGCATTTGCAGGGGCGGAGATGTGAAAATATGTATTAACTTCGGATCAAATGAGGCAGTTTCAGTGGCTGCCTGATTGTGGGGCAACTGTCCACCCATGCAATCAAGGACTTGCAGTACTCTAGTTCCTCTGTAGATTCAAAGGTTGCCTGGCAAAAAGCAATTACTTCCCATGTCCTTTAGTCTTCAAACTATAATATTTCATCTTCAGCTCTGGCACCTTGTGCTTCATGGCTCAATTGATTGCTCCTAAAGAGCAAAGTGCCAGGACATATGAGCACCACAGGTACCAACCGTAGCTGTCCATCTTTTGGTTGATTTTTTTTTTTTTTTTTTTAAGATTAATGATTAATTTTGAAAGACTAAAACCTATTCTGTTAGTACTTTTTAAATATCACTCTCTAAATGAAAAGGTACTTTTTTTTAGTTCATTTGATCAGAAAAGAAAAGAAGAAAAAGAGTGAAAACTCAAAGTCAGTAGATTTTTCTTGTGTTCCTTCTCTTCCTCACGTCTCATCCATTTTGGGTGGAAGAGGGGAGATATCCATGTTCATATTATTTTCAAGCATCAGAGACCTCTTATGCTGATGTCTTGGAATTTGCTGTAGAAGTGCAGAATTTGAATTGGCATTATTTTGCCTTTTTTGGGTGTTTATGAACTCTAAATTTCAAATGACTCATTCTGTGTTACATAAAAGACCTCATAATGCTGATCAGAAAGTAAACTGTCGTATGCTTGCTCACGTCACTCTTTCATGTGTTGAAATACTTTGCAATTTATACATTATGTAGGTATAGTTTGCAGAGCACTTCAAAGGCCTTTCTGGCTGAATGCTTGTGTCATATTGGATTTTTAGACTTGGTGGCTTCTGCAAAAATTTTATGCTTTGATTTTAAACAAAATCTTGCTGATAGTTGTTTTACAGACAGGTGAGAGTGCCAGTGAGTGCTTCTGCCTTCGCTGTCCTCCAGTTACTAATGTTACTGGAGTGGCAACTGGGTGTTATATAATTTCCTGGAAGAGGTAAGCATCTCTTGGCCCTGATGGGGAGATGAAGTAAGGTGATTTGTTCTTAGGGATGATAGTGAGTTGTTGGTTTGGTTTTTCTTTGGGGTGGGGGGGGGGGGAAGTGCAAAAAAGCAAAAAAAAGTTTTGGATCTTTCTGTAGCAAGACTTTGGACCTTACTGATTACTGCTTAGTTAGTTAGACTTTTGATAAATCCATATTTCACTTAAGAGATAAATACAGTATTATGGTTTTAGCATTACAAAGAAGAAAGCTTCGTGGAAGATCTTAGATCAATTACAAAGCTATTTTGTCACCTTCTATTCCCTGTCTTCTCCAGTCATGAAATACTTGGGTATTTCTGTTTTTTCTTTCCACCACTGAAACTACTAATTTATTTGAAGCTACTAAATATTAATTTAGTCACATATAATGATGTTCTTTTGGTGTACTTGCTTTATACTTCATGTTGTATAATATTCAACATGGTCTGCATTTGACTTTTTCCTGCAGAAGTTCACCTGTGGAAAGTGTACCTGTTGTTAGCACAGTCATCACTCTACCACATGTGATTGTAGAGAGCATTCCCCTCCATGTTAATGCAGGTAATATTAATTTGGCAACATATACATCCCAGTTTGAATTTTTAGGACTGCCAAAAATTTGTTACAGAAACCAGAGCTTGCACTGACTGTAGCAAAAGACAGAAAACTGATGCTGGATATTATGGGGCTAGTGAAATAAACCATATCATCACTTAGACTGCCTCAAGCCTTGCTTTGCTTTTCCCCCTTGAAGGGAAGAACAAGAAGCTAGTTACATGAATATTTTCTCCTAAAAGCTGTCAATGGATTGACCTTTACTACACGGCAGCACAGAGGCTGGACTTACCTGTGCTGATGCTGCCTTCCCAGTAGGTTTCTCTAGATGCCTATGGTGACAATTGTTCCATCCACGCCCACCCTGGCTGCATCCAAGGAAAGAAATAGCCTAGAGAGTTGAAGATGCTTGTAGGCAGGTGAACTGTCTCTCTTCTAGCATTTCACGTGCACAAGAACAGAGGGGTACTGAAATGCTCACTGAACACACATAATTCTGATGCTTTCCTTGGTTTGGTTTCATTTTTACTGAGATTCTTCCACCATCCTATCCTATATTTTAAAGGAGCTTCTTGACAGTATCTGATTAGATTTTGGTAAGCTGAAAATACCCAGCAGCAGCCAAAGTGACTTCCTAGTTATTATTCTTGGGCAATGTTAGCAGTTAGGACGTTTGTAACTAGATGTTGAAGAAGTGTTACTAGAAAATTGTAATGAAGTTGTGTTCTGTTCTTTAATCTGTGTCTAAAAAACTTCTCAGAAATGCTTTAGATGCCTAGTTATTGTATCTTTCTTTCTTCAAACTTTTCACTGCTTTTTGCAATAGACTTTTTTTTCCTTTTTTTAATGGAATTTGAAACGCACTTTGAGATTTCTTACTTTTTTTCTGAAGATCTGCCATCATTCGGTCGAGTCCGAGAATCCTTACCTGTCAGGTATCACCTGCGAAATAAGACCAACTTAGTCCAGGATGTGGAGGTGTCCGTGGAACCCAGTGATGCCTTCATGTTCTCTGGCCTTAAACAGGTACAAAACTGTCACATCTACTGATCTTGCTGGCTTATCTGGTAGTGAAGAATGCATTGATTAGACTTCTGCTGATGTGCAGAGAGGACAAACTCATTGGGTTTTAGGTGTTTAAAGTATGGTACATTCTGTCTGGAAGAATATGGAGATTCAGATTCCCTTTGAAAAAGGGCTAAATGGAAGTCTGACTAGGAGCTGTTTGTCATGTTGTTTATAGGTAACATGGTGTTTCAGTGTAGAAGCAATAGTTTAAATTAGAATAGGCAATTATTTACATTCTTTCCAGCTTCAGAAAGTAACCATTGTATAAGTAGAAAGTAACCAGAGGACTGCTTTTAGACACAAAACACCCATATTTGTGGCTTTTTTTTTTTTTTTTTTAAGATCCGATTAAGAATCCTTCCTGGCACGGAGCAGGAAATGTTATATAACTTCTATCCTCTGATGGCTGGATATCAGCAGTTACCTTCTATTCACGTTAACTTGATGCGATTCCCAAACTTCACCAATCAGTTGCTCAGACGATTCATCCCGACACACATTTTTGTAAAGGTAAGGCTGTGGGAAGTGACCTGTGTTTAAAGGCTCTCCTTGGGGCTCCTCAGGTTTTGGGGGACAACCACTCCAGCTCTGTTCAAGCTGAGTGTTTCCAAGCAGACTAAAATAGCCACCTTGTAACAGAGTTACTTGCTTTGAAAAAATCTCGTGCTGTGCCTTGGTGTTGTCAACCAAAATCTTTAGGAAATCCGTTTCAGTGCAATGCATATTTGGTTACTGCTAGGTGAACAAGCTGAACGTGCTTGTCCTTTCCCTGTTGTTTTGTTCCATGTCTTACTCTGTTATATGAGTTTTAAAGTTTCCTCTATGTTGAGCGTAGTGGAGTGAGCTAAATATAATGAAGTACTTTCAATACCAAAATTTGTAGCACTTCTGAAAAAAGAAGTGTTTGAGCAACCCATACGACAAAGTTCAGAGACACTGTAGCATCCCACACCTCCCTAAATAACTTTTAAAACCACATTTTGTCAGTGAATCACTCAGTCTAGATTTTTTTCATAAGCGATATAACTCTGAAGACAGTTCACTCATGCCATGAAAATCAGATCACGGTGGTCTTTTGACTTTTTAAGAATCATTTAAATCCAATTACCTAAAACCATGCTTCCTCATTCCACTGCTGCTGTCTCCAGAATATTTTCTTCACTTTTTATTCAGGCTCTTAACAACCAAAGAACCTGAAGAGTTTGTTTGTATGATTTGAGATAGACTTGTCTAGACATCTTTAATCATGTTTCTAGGAAACAGGTCTGGCATTCTTTCAATTTTGTTTTAACAAAAACAGATAGGCAGAACTTACTTTTTACATGTAAAAATTGATTGTCAAGGTGTCTCCCTAAGTAAATTGAAAAGGCATTTACCCTCAAAAGCGTGGTGTTCAGAACACTCCTGTGGACTCTTTCAGGCTTCAGAATTCTTTGATTTTGCTTTGGAATTGTCAAGACCTCAGAAAACCTTATTGACGGATGCCTTTTCTTTAAAACTTCCTCCTTGCTCTCTCCCCTCTCTAATGATGTTGCTTAAAATTCCTCCAAGAAACTGTCAGTCTCATTCCTGTTTTATGCACTGATAATTTTCAGCTTTCTGTCCTGCAATAAAGCTCAAAACTCTGATCAGCTGGGCCTTGTGCTAAGCTGTCCAGATGTGTATGGAGAAGGCATTTAACAGGGCAGTTAAAGAGCTGAAGCTTCTACCAAGTACTCACTGGGCCAAACTGAAATTTCAGCTGGATGTCCTCTGTGTTTGTGCTGCTATTGGAAACCTTTAGAAGTCAGGATAAGCTTAATGCTACACTTGTGTACCAGAGCTACATTGATAATACAGTGTATTGCAAAGTTAGTTTCCTAGTAGCCTTAGCCTTTTCTGTTTGGTATTTGGGTTTTTTTTGGGGGGGAGTTGTTTGGGTGGTTTGTTTGTTTTTTTTAATTCTCTGTCTTTATTTTCTTAAAGCCTCAGGGTCGTCAAGCAGATGATAACTCGATTGCAGCTGCATAACTTTGAGACCTGTACCTCTGCACTTAAAGAAAATGGGATGTTGCACAGAATATGTAAAACTTACTTTGGAAATATGGCTGTGATCAAACCATAAGAATTAAATTTTATTTTAAAATTACAACACTTAGCAGAACTAATGTGTAAAAAAAAAAAGCTAATATTTCACAGACTTTCTTTAAGGAATAAACATATGGGGAAATCTTGGTGCTTTATTTAACAGGAACATTCTTTTGAACTTAATTTTGAATGTCAAACTCTGAAAAGCATTATTTAGGCATATTAAACGTCCTGAGTATTTAAGTGAAGAAATGCTAATTCATGTGACCAAAACTGAAAGATGTTTTCATAGTTAACAGTACAAAGTTTAAGTGCAAAGTTTGTACTTACTATTAGAGACATACAACAATGAAAATGATCATTCTTTACAGAAGTTTGCCCTGTGCCACTAGTCTAGAGAGCAGAATATGTTGTGCAGTAGCACCGTAAACTACAAATGGTTGCATCATACTGTTGGAATTGAGCAGCCTATCTATCCTTTAAAACTGTAACTTTAAAAAGCCACAGTTTCTCCTGGGTAAGCCATACATTCAAATTGGAATTCAGCAGCTGGTCTAATGAACAGAGGGATTTGTTCTTAACAGTTGGACTATCCAACCTGAAGCTGATATGGTTTACGATTGTTTTTACACACACAGCTTCCAGATGAAAGACATGTCTTGGTAGTCTTCTGCTGTGTGAATTTAAAAAATAGACATCCTACTGTTGTACAGCTCCAGATGAACTGGTGTTAAAAATACAGTAAATTATGTATATATAAAAAATTGCATTGTGAAAACTTGCATTGTTTAACTTTCTAAATAATTACATTTTGATTGCTTGAGAAATACCTTATTTATTGTCAAAGTGAAGTTCTAATAAACAGCTTGTGACAGAGTACTGCTGAAACTGTGTCCTTAATTGCATTGTTTTCACAGTTGTTTCATAACTCTGGTCTCTCTTGTGGGCTGATTCATTCATCTGTGGCACTGAAGTCCAAAATAACAGCTGTGATACTCAGAGGAAAGCATGAGTGAAGTCCTGAAAAAACATGTGAGCATATACAGTTTTTTCATGGAGTGCAGATGTAGTTATATTATGAGGGTGTTTTTCATTGTGTAAAGGAGGATAAGAAGGTGACTGATAAATTGTACTAGGAAAAAGAAATTAAACCTTCCTTATTCTTTGCTTAAATATACTGAACTAAGTGGCAATCATGGAATAGGTGTCTTGTCTCTCTTTTTTTTTTTTAAGAGTGGAAAATGTATTTCATTTCCAGGTATTTTTTTCTTTTAAGTAGCCAGTCGGGTTACAGCATCTCTGGCACCTCTGTTACTGCTTCTTAAAAGACATGCTGGTGCAAGTAGTTTAAGTGTTTGGTGGAGAACTGGGGTGCCTTCCCTCAACCCCAAAACTGTCTAACACTGAAACAGTGATTTGTATTCCTTTCAGAGGGGAGATAGCATAAAACACTTTCATGGTTACAATAATATTGAAGTTTTAAGTGAAGTGTGTAAATAGCTTCCTGCTTAAAATGGTGAGTAGTAAAGGTAGGAACTATATAAAAATAATATGGAAATACAGAAATGCAAATATATCTCACAGCATGAAAAAAAATACTTTGCCATAGTTACGATTCCTATTTTTTTTTTCATTCACAAAGGGAATCTTTTCTTATTTTGTGTGATCTTACTATAGCCATAAACACTACAAAGCAAAGATTTTTGTCTTAGTTGTCTCTAAAGTGCTAGGCATACCTTTTATGCTATGTAAATGACTGATGTGAATGAAAACATTCAACAAGCAGGAACCACCTTGTTAAAAATGCTAGAGAAGTGATTAATGATGACTATCTTTCTGACTCATAAAACCCTAATGCTGAGGGGAATGTTTGTGATTCATAACCCAAATCCCTTTGGAAGTCTTAAGGAGATAAAAAGGGCACATATATTTCAGTGTAAGTGCAATTTTTTTTTTATTATTTACTGTATTTTGAATGTTGCTCATCAAACTTCAATGTATACTACTTAAATGTACTCTATTTTAATTGGAACTAATTAAGTATCAAAGAAAGAGAAGCTACTTAGAAAATAGTTTAAAAATAGCTCTCAGGGAAAAAAGATTGAGATCAACATGTCCAGACTGCTACTGAGCTGGAGACTTAGCCCCAGCACTACCGTTTACTCCCATTTTGTGCTGCTTGGCCCATGAGAGGGGAAGAACATGTGCTTCCCCTCTCATGCACTGAGATGGGACATTTCCCCTCATCTCTGATCTGGCTACAGCAAAATATGGAGCAAAGAAAGTTCTCTATTCCTTCTTCATTGCTTCCAACCACTGAACTCTATTTATAAGAAGTTAAGGAAAAGTGAAGGATTAAAAGATTTTCAAATTCATTTTTAGGGTCTTACATGAAGTATTCTCAGATTGTTGATTTATACAGGAGCTTTGGAGGTTCTACCAACTTCCTTTTATCATGTCCTAATGAACTAGTTCTTTCTCTTCATGCTTTCTCTACCTTCACCTGGGGGATTGGCAGTTCCTGGGTAAGAACACTTCAGTTAGGACCCTCCTTCAGGTTTGAGGTTACTGTATGTTACTTACATATGAAGTAAAAAAAACATCTCAAAAGCACCTTATTCCTTAAACCTCCTCTGCTGCTTCATTTTCTAAAAACAATGAGCTCCTGCTCCTTCATGTCATTTCAGTGAAGAAGTTAGGCTCAGGGGAGCAATGGTGAACTTGGGTATCTTACCCCAAACTACCTTCCCAGTAGGGAAGTAGGGCTGAGTAGCAATCTCTGCTTTATTCCAAGGATGAAGCTTGTTACAGGGTTAACCGAAGTGGAGGATGGAGAACTGTGCAGGACTTGTGACTAAGTGTGTTCAGCTTTCTCAGATTCATGATGACTATGCAGTGTGTTTTGCATCTCAGCTTATCAGGTGTGCCCTGACAGACACTTGGCTTGATAGGCTACTGAGGCAGCTCCTACTCACCTTGCAGGTTTGTCCCATTGCCTCACCACACTGGGTTGTAAAATAGTTCCTGATTGTAACACTTCTTACCTCACAAGGACCATGGTTGTTGAGTAGCTGTGAGTTGTGTTGTCGATAAAAAATAGTGTATATCCCAATTAATTGTAGTGCTTAAAGACAGTTCACAAAATAAGATTATGCAATGTGTAAAATAATTTTGGAGAATAGGTTCTTTAGAGCTCTCTGCAGGGATGGTTCTGGGTACTGCAGTATGATAAACTAGATAAAAGGAAAAACAGTTTCATCTGCTTTGAGGTTTCTGCTAGAGTAAAACCTAGGGATGAACAAACCTAGTGGGAGTGTTAAATGCCACCTAGGACCTGTTTAATCCTGCTAAATTTAAGGGCTAGCATGCTGGGCTACACCTGTGTGCTTTGTAAAAACACGCAGAGGTGACTTCAGGTAACATAGATACAGACTGCTCCCAAGTTATGCAAACTGGTCAAAACTTATCCCAGCTGTTCTGCTCTGCCTTTGGGTATCATCTATCTCTCTCTACTGGCAAGGATGCCATCCATGCAGACTGGGACTGACTGCCTTTCCCCTTCCTTGCAGAGAGGGCTCGACAGGAGTGAGCTCTCTGCTTTTCAAGAAGATTGCTCAAAGGTTCCCTTCAAGTGGTCTGAAGTTGTGTCAGTAGAGGTTTAGGTTGGATATGAGAAAGAGGTTCTTCCCCCAGGGGGTGGTTGGGCACTGGAACAGGCTTCCCAGGGAAGTGGGAGCACAAGCCTGAAAGTTCAAGAAACATTTGGATGATACTCTTGGGTACATGGTGTGACTCTTGGGGATGGTCCCATGCAGGGCTAAGGGTTGGACTCAACCAACTCGGCACAATCTGTGATTCACACTCAGGCAGTGACCTTCCTGCTTGCTCATTTGTCTGTGCAAATAGGTACTGGCTTTCAGGAGTCACTGTGACCTTCTGTTTGATCTCCTTATGTTATTGTGTTTCTTAATAAATTTTTTTCTCAAAAAGCTCTGGAAGTTTCCTCTAGAATGAACTCTAACTTCTGCAATTAGTCAGGGAACTAATTGGTCTGCTGCCTATCGTGGACCCCAGAACTCTATGACTGAAATGTCCTTGGCATCTCGGACGCCAGACATGCCTTAGCTTTCTGTTTGTTCAGGACAAAGCACTCCTGGGAAAACCCTTACTTTGTTTCTACAGCAGATTGTGTTGGGACCTCCTATGAGATTGTGCCCATGGATTTCCATGATTAAAGCCTGCTCTGAGATAATTCCCTTAGCCTCAGACTAGGAGAGAATACTTCTTGGCATTGCCCCACATAGGAGAGTGCATACGCACCCTCTTGCTGTGGAAATACCTAGGTATGGTGCAGGACTCATAGAAGTTTCCAATCCTAACACAGCTCTGAGACTTGTCTTTGTTTATCCTGCAGAAACTGGTGGGCACTGTGACTGGGCAGAGCAGCAGGACTAGACGTGGGGACAGCAGCCTTTGTGAACCTTGATAGAAACAGTTTTAATCTGGGGGGAGGTGAGTAAGGAATATATGTTGCAAGTACTAATAGGAATGAGCAAGATTTTAGAAAACTAAAACTCTACATGTCTCAGTTTTGCAATTTTTCTGCCAAAGAGATGGCAAGTGTTGGATAAGTAAACCCAAGTATTTATGTATTTAAATAGAACTTTAAAATACCCCAAAGATTTATCCAAGGCGGTATAACTTCCTTTGGCAATATTTTATTCTAGTTTTTTTCAAGAAAATTATGTCAAATTTCCTTGCCAAATCTCTAGATGACTTGCTGGGTAACATGATACTGTGAAAAGGCAAGAAAGTTTGTATGGCTATGCTTATAGGATGTGTTGTATTAATGCAAAACTATGTTAAGTATGCATGCTGGTTACCATTGTCTGAACTTGCCAGGGGGATGGGAAGATCTGTGAGCTGGAAATTTATCCCTAGAAAGTAAATTAAAACATGTAGCTGGCATTTTTTTGCCTGCATTTAGGAGTTGATAAGAAGTATCTGATTCCATTGGGATATTCAAAGCTGACCTTGAGGCTGAAATTCCAGTTAATCTTTCTAAAAGTCTAACTGTTTTTACTTTGGAGCGTGCACGTGCTTTCTCCATGTAAACCATTTTGGATACAAAAGTTTCGCTTTTCTGTCTTATCTGCACTCTTTAGCAACTACTGTGGGCTTTTTAATATTTTAAAGTAGGTAATGGAAAAGCTTGAACTTGCAAAAATATTTGGGTTTTTCATATCTTTTTTTTTTTTTGCGAACCAGTATTTCAATTATTCATTTCCCAAACTATTTTAATAAGTAATTATATGAAATGTATTGAATCCAGGTGGTTCTCTTTATCTAGCTTTTATATATGCATACGTGTTTGTACACACAGCTATGTATACCAGTGAAATAAATAAATTGCAGTAAAACAACAGTGAATACCTAAATGAGGATAAACCCCCTTATATTTCAGTTCTCTGTCCCACTCTGAAGATACTCCATTAGCCTGCAGCATGGGATGAACTTAGCCTGATTTTTCTTCACGGTTTGATTTCATGATGCCATTGTGGAAATCTTCTTACCACCTGTTTTTGGTAGGGGTGGCTGCCTTGCACCCTCAGCCAGGGGCATTCCAAATGCCTGTTTCAGCCCTAAAATGTAAGTAAAACCATGTAACTGCTTCACAGCAGCCAGTACCCCATCCCTCCAGTCTCACTAACTGTAAGCCTGGCATAAGCACACATGTACACATATATACATGTATGTATAGTGATACATATATCCTCCATTTCATAACTGACATCAAGGAATCCCACCTCAGCATATCCTGGAAGCTTGATACTTGGGCATATGTGCTCAATAATGGATTGCTCTCTCAAAATAGTCCACAAGTGACAGAACAAACAGCTGCAGTAAATATCAAAATGTATGTGATAATCACAGATAAAGGAAATTAGAAATGCACTTGAAGATATCAGAATGCTCACTAGTTGGTTTTCTGTACAATGGTTTCTCTGTGGGCCAACATTAGGAGGCTAAAAAGCAAAGTAAAGATATTTTAGTCTGGTTTTCAACCACCACCCTCTTTATAACAAGGAAAATGCTAATTTTTCTCTATCTGCTACTAAATTGCCTGTTTATAAGATCTTTACCTGCCTAGGAGGTTGCAAAGAGGTCAGACAAATGTTATTCTCTCTCTCTCGGGGTCACTTCTCCTCCACTGAAGACTTTCATGTAGATAATGTAGCAATTGCTTGCGTTAATTTATGACCTTGAAGATACTCATCACTTGGAATGGATTTGGACTTGAGAAGCTTTTAGTTCAAATAGTCTTATAGCCCAGGAACAAAAGGGATGCTGATAAGAATGATTAATGAATTCAGTGAAGAAGTTTTTATGTAGTGAGAAAGGAATGCTCTTATCCCCTTCAGCCAGATACTACTGAGTACACCAGCTAATTTTAACAGAAATGTTTTTCTGATTCCTGAGTTAGTTACACATCCCTGAGAGGCTGTGCTCTTTGCAGACAGCAAACATCACGTAAGCAACATCAGGTTGGTTGTTCCACTGACTGGAAAGGACCTGTGCCCATTTGCACCTGGGGGAATCTGGCACAGTGTTCTTTGTGCTGGGGTTACCCCATGGGATGAAATGTGTACTGCTGAACAGAGCACGTGGGATTAAACTGGGATTTCATTAGTAGGGGAAAACCAGCATTATTTCCAAGCACAACCACTTATGAGCTATCCATGATGAGAAGAAGGCATAGCATTTTCTGTGGGGAAATAGAGATGTACAGCAATGATTAAGCTTCATGTTTGTTACTGTAATGCAAATCATTGTGGTAAACTTTGGCTTGTGATTGCTGTCCTATTTCTAGCTAAATTAATTTGATGTTTTATTAATTTATCCATATGAGGAGATCTAAAAATGCTGGCTGTTTGAACTCTGCAGCATGGCTTTACTGCAAGTAACCTGCCTTCTTAAATTGTAAAACTGATGGTTGTCGCCTGCAAACCAGGATTGGTCTGCTCTCTGGGTTGGTGTTGGAAGTCATGCCAACCTGCAGCTGGTAGAGCCAAGACACGCCCTCCCCACCCTCTCCGGCTGCTCTGGTGTTGTGCTGGCCCTTCTCCTGTTCTACTGATAATTCAAAAATAATGAAATTACATTTTAGTGACCACATGGTATCTCAAAATCAGCTGGGTACTTTCATTGCCTTTGTCTTGGAAAGGCAACTAGCACCAAGAGCACGATCTGGTCGTGTGGTGAACAGCAGACAGGTCCTGCATGGTGAGCTATGTCCTGTGCTTGCTGTGTCCTGGAGCCACAGTTTCCATTGTTGGAAGGAGGGGGAACATTGCAGGGATGTTGCTGTTATGAAGTCTCCTCAGGGTATATGCACACCAGTGATTGATTTTGTATAGCTACTTCTAGAAAGAAAAGCCCTCAAAACTTACACAAATCTTGCTTTCCCAGACCCTTTGCAGGGATGAACCCCAGCTCCTCCTCAACCTAAGCCATGATAGGGTCTGAATGCAACAGCTATGGCCTGCAGTTCTGCTGAGAAGGGCTGACTGATGAAGGGGTGAACCAGGTGCTGCTAAAGACCAGCTCTGCAGGACTTAGATATCTCTCTTGCCATCAAGACTACCTGTGGGCAAGAGACTGTCCTGCCTGTCCTTGGCAATGCTTCACACACATCAGGAATACACCTGCGCTGCCAAGACACGCAGCCATGGCCACGGTACAACCCAGAACTGGACACAGGGTGGAGAATGCCTATAGTATAAAGCACTGCTCTCCTTGACTGGTACGCATGTTGCCAGTTGAATCTGGAGGGAATCTGCTGTGCTCCCAGGCATGAATCTACACCTCTCTCCCAGAACTGCACAGGGATCCAGTACAAATAATCTCACCTCAGCACAAAGAGGGACGTTTTTGTAAAACAAGAGCAGTAAAGTGCTCACAAATCTTAAATGGTGAATAAAGGACCAGATCTATTTAAAGATTAATGCAGCACTATGGGAAAAACTGAATGCTGGGGGCTGTAATGGTTAAACAGTGTGAAATAAAATCCTGATAGGCCATGGAAAGTGGACTGGGAAAGGGACCCTGAGGACAAGGATGTGTGAGGACCCCCAGCTGTGAAGTACTGCTGCCCACTTTGGAGCCTGGAGATGTCTTCTTGGGCCTTTGACCCCCAAGAAGAGGGATGATCCAGCCATTCCCTCTTTGCCCTGGCCTGTGTGACACCTCTTTCCTTCAGTTCTTATTCTTTGGCCCTGGAGAAGAGGAAGTTATTGGAATGGAGAGCAAACTGCAAGGACTACCTAAAGTAGAGTTGGTGGAATAGTGGATCTGCCAGGTCATTGTCAAACAAACTTCTTCCATCTCTGGTTTTCAGTGAGTGCTGGGTGTGCCCATTTGTGCTCTGCTGTCACCCATACTCCTCTGTGCTTTCAGGTTTCCCCCAAGGCTGCTCACAGCTAGGAATATGGGGCAAGACACAGGACTTGCTGACCGAGCCCTGCAAATGCCCACAGACTCTGTGCACATTGCTCTGCATGTCTAAAAGAAAGATCATGAGTTTGAAAACAAAAGCTGTTGAGCCTCAGATTAGCAGCAAACCCAACTGCTCCTGCAACCTTCTGTACAGCACCATCCAGTGACACCACCTGAAGCTGGATTTCCACAGCCACAAGCCAGTCAGAGCAGGGTTACCTCCAGCTCTGTTCTCCACAGAGGTCTTTTCAGTTACACTGCCTCGAGTGTTTTGTATGACAAGGCAGCATGAACTAAAAAGAAAGCAAGGAAACACTTGCTTTGAAAGAGGTTTCCTCCCTCTTTCCCCCTTCCACTGACTGGATTGGTGTGAACCACCTGGAAACCATCCAGCCTTTGAAAGCAGCAGTAGCTTGGCCTCAAAAAGGGACCACAAGTATGGGCTGACCATGGCTGATTGCTGCAACGTCTCTGAATGTGCCCTTTCAGTGTGGAAGCAGCAGTGCAAAAGCTGGCTGTTGGGTTCTGTAACTTGCAGCATTTGCTATGGAAAAGAGAAGGAAAAGCCCAAGTAGTTTTTTTCTAAATCTACTGCATACACTGCCAAAGCTCTTCTCATAAACCCCATGGTAAAAATTACTCATTCCCACTTCTTCCTTGCAAAGAAATAATCTGATTCTTGGCTATTAACATGTAACCCTCTTCTGCACAAATTTGAAGCAACGATGTGTCTACTTTTTGTTAACAAATATAAAACCTCATTTGCATTAAAATCAAGACAAAATTTGTATACGAGTAGTTTTTACTACCTCAGCAGGAAATGATGCTCCTGGGTCTGACATGTGCCAATGGAGTGGGCTCAGATTTAGCCACTGAAATGTGCACTGCCCAAGAGATTAGACTATTTCCTGATATGTCTTACAGCCCCACTACTGAGCTCTTGAGCTTTTGGTGAACTTTCTGTTGGAGCCCACCCTTCTTAACCTGGTGGGACTGGGGTCTCCTCCCAAAGCCACAAAGGCATCAGAGCAGCGCTGCTGCTGTTACCGAGGCCAGCCCCTGCTCTCTTCTTCCCCAGTGCAATTCCGATATATTCAGGGCATGGTAGGGAAACACAGGGTGGTATTCCGTAGAGATCCCCAGGGAAAGCATGAAAATGAAGGGAGCAGAGGAGAGGAGAGGAGAAGGAGAAGGCGATGGGTGTTGCTGGATGGGGAGGAAAGGAGAAAAGAGGAGTGTAGTGGAGAGAGAGCCAATGCCTGCCATGCCTGAGATGTTTAAAACAGTAAGCTGATAATGGCTAATAGAAGAACAAAAGCTAAACTTTCTGGTTTAGCCATGGATAATCTTCAAAGAGGAGCTACAAAATTTAAAAGGAATTAAGCTCTGGGAAATGTTAAATCTGGCACATCTGGTTTACAAAGGGGTTTGTTGCCTTTTTTTCCTGGATGCTGCTGTGTTTTCATTTTTTTGTCAAAGTGCCAAAGGCAATTCTCTCTGTCAAATGTAGACTCTTGACCTTCTAGTCAGGATGACGAGAGAGTTATCCCAGGGTGTGTCCACACCTGTCAGGCAATATTAGGCATGAAATAGAGCTGTCTGTCTTCTTTAGCTAAAATGGCTTCACAAATACTTCATAAATGCCTGTCTTCACAGAGCAGAGAATTGCCTGTATTATCTTGGTGCATTCAATATTGAGATTGATGACAACTGGGGTCACTGGTTAAACTGTCTAATCCTGACAAGCCGAGGCAAAAGGAAGAGGCAAGAGAGCAGCAGGATGGCTGCTTAAAATTACCTGTGAGAGAGATCAGTCCTGAGAGTAGGCAGGGATAATGAGGAAACCAGCAGGTCTTCGCTGTGACTCATCCATCAGATCCCACTGTTCAGGGACACTACCTCACAGATGTGGCTGTACTTGAGGATCAACATTTATGACATCGGACAGGTTTACCTCAGCTCCCATAAAATAAAAGCAGAGCTTGCAACTGTAATTACAGCTATTATAAAAAGTCTAATGCAAGGGAGCAGTGTTCAGGAGATGGGAGCCAAATTGTCATTTAGGCAAAAGGCTTAGCTATAATGAAGGGTTATTAAACCAGAAATAAATTCTCTCACATCCACCCCACCACCCCTTTCACCAACTCCTTGTTGCCAAAGGGGACCTGAAAGTGAGCCTCTAGTGCATCAGCCTTCATATTTGTCTCTTTGCTCTGAGTGAAATGAAAATGATGGAGAAGCAAAGAAGCTTAGCCGATGGCTGGCAGACACCGTAATCTGAATGTGCACCAGCTCTTGGCACACCCAACGCATACAAAACCAGTGCTGGAAGAGCTGCAGCCAGTCCTCTTGGAGAAGATGCTATTACCTCCCTCCCTGTGCATGTGAGCATTGACTGGGCTATTCCACTGCCCCTCACCAGTTAAAAGCGCAAAAGGGGATGTTTCACAGCACAGTGTAGCAGGTCTGTTTCTAAAAGTAATAATCGTTTGTTATAGGCAGCTGTAAGATGCCTGCTATTTTCATATTTGTAAACCAAGCATGGCTTAGACTGAACTAGCTTATCAAGGGCAAGCAACTTAAGGCCTGAAGTGAAATGAAAAGAGAAGGTTATTAATAAGAAATTTCTGTAAAAAGGAAAAAGAGAAAAAAAATTCCCATGATGGTAATTTCTTTCTCAGGGATATTTTGTTCTTTTCCAGAAGCATCTCTATCAAGCAAAGAAACACCAGAAATTGGTGTCCTGATCAAGAAAAGGTGGAGATGTGTTAAAAGCATGCTAGTAGGATGTCAGTGACTGGAGAAGCCGCAAGCAGGAGCAGTGAATTAAAACCCAAGGTGGGCATGTTATCCAACATCCTTTACTGCATGTTTAGTCCCCCTTCCCATGGGCATTTTCCTATGCTTGAGTGCAGAAACCCTTTGGGGGTTGGAAAGACATGCTCTTGGTTTAGAGGAACCCAGAGGAAGGCTGTAAGCCTGTGGGGGGAGGTGGCAAGCCCACTGAGCCCCTAGAGCTTGACGAACATAATATATTGGATGATATAAGGCCATTCCTGTGAGAGCAGAAGCTAATTAACCGTCCCCATAAACAGAGCAGTCTTGAGAAGCCAGGAGTTGACTGGAAAGATGATAAGCAGGATGGAATGTGCAAGGACAGGGATGTTGGCTGTGTTTACAATTGCAGGTGTTAGTTACTCCGGTGTTTTGTAAAAATTATGTTTACAGAAAGTGTGTGGGAAAATGTGGGTTAGCTGCCTCAATAAAGGAGGCTGCTGCGCTAACGCGGCAGACAACTCTTGTCTCAACTCTGTGTGTGTGTGTGTGTGTGTGTGTGTGTGTGTGTGCTTTTTCTATCAACCAAACCTAACCAATACGATAGATACCCCGCGACATAAGCCCAGCTCACATTTTCTGAACTGAGTCATGGTCAGTGGACAGAAAGTGGAAAGATGTCACCGGCCGGTTGCAGAGAGCAAGCCCACCATCCAGCCTGTGCTTTCCGGCAGAAAGAGCAAGAAGGTTGTGGCACAGGTGGAGCCTTATTGTATCTTGATATACTGTATCCGTCTGCTAAGTAACTATGCCTGAAAGGCAAGGCAAAATCTCCAAGGATTTTACCCAAACTCAGCAACACCAGTTGCTTTCTGTTTCCCTAGTCAGAAAAGAGGAGCTGTCATCCAAAAACTGGCAAGCCAATAAACCAGGGAGCTTCTCCATCCTGTGATTTGGGAAAGCCTCCCCAGATCTCTGCCACGAAGAGGGTCTCAGAGAAGCCAATGTGAATCAACTTGTCCTTCCAGCTACCCATGCCAGGTCCCCCCATGCCAGGGGACACCACTGAAACTGCCTCACCTCTACCTGCAGGGATGGACTGTATGGTTCCCACCAATGCAGTTTTTTACAGCTCCAGTTAGAGAAGTGGTATTCCTACCCTTTTCAAGCCCACATCAGAGCTGTTCAGCTCAGACTGATGCCTACTTGTCACCCCCACAACTCTGTTGTCAAGGTAGAGCCAAGGCTGCTTACAAAGCCCATGCCCATCTCTGGTTCTCTCCCCCTGTATGCTGATCACTCTACCAGCAGATTGCCTTGTGGTGTGGAATCCTCTTATTATTTTTTTTCCTCTGGTGGACATTTTAATAGCAACCCCTGATTAAATTCTTCTGTAAGGTGGAAGAGTTCATTTAATTGTTCATTTAGAAATGGTCAGCTCTGCCTACCTTACCTTCTTGTTTAGGCACAAAATATACTTCCTAAATGAAAGTGTGGGATCACAGGTCATCATTCTCTCATTTTGGCCCCCAGTCTAATGGAGTCCCTGCAGGAAAATCAAGGCAATACAAGTTGGAGCTTTTGGCTGTGCATGTTACATGAACAAAGATTTTCCTTTACCTTGCTTTGCCTATGTTTGCCATTTACATTTGTGTACTTAGGAGTATATGTATTTCACTGCAATTTTTATTTCCTGAGTGCAGCTTTGCGCTGCCCCCAGAACTGAAAGGACTTGCCTTACACTACATGAGAAGGGCCAATAGGGGGAAAACACATCTATTTAAAGAAGAGAAATTTCAGATTAAAATGCCAAGGCTGGTGGAGACCTTCTGATCTCTTTGGTCTGATTTTGGACTCATAGATTCAGCAGTGTGAGATCTGCCAGGGATCAGCCACATGCCTTTACTAGGCTGGGTCAGGAATCAGCAGAGTCCCCATGCTTCAGGCCATGGGCTGTGAAAGGAAATGTGAAAAAGGGTAGAGAAATAGAATTTATTGCTCTTTCTTCCAGACTTCCCATAAAAATTAATGGCCATTTCATCCACAATTTCTTTCTATTACTGGTAGGGGAATCATAAAAACAAACCTTAGTTCTTTTGGCACATCAGTACTTGAGCAGCCTCAATGTGTTTTCAGTGGTTCTTGCAAGACAATGTGGCAAGGCAAGCAGATATTTTAGGCAAACTGGTGGGCCATTTCCATAACTAAAATTGCATATTGCCTGCAAATATTGAGTCCTTCCTTTATGGCTTCAGTAGAGTACAACTGCAGAATTTATTTTTGAAATAAAATCCCATCTATGTCAAATACAGTGTGATTGTAATCTGGCCAAAAGCAACCATCAATATCATAGCAGATAAGAGGCAATTATAGGTTGGAAGGCACATATAAAACCCTCTAGAAAATATATTTAGAAGCTCAAGATATAAATATGCCCTTCTCTTTCCTCTTTATTATTTTACAGTTAAGAATTTTCCATGCAGGGAATATATTCTGGCCCCTTTTAACTGCAGTGCTATGATGAGTTGTACACCAGCTTTTTGGCTTCAAAACATCTGTAAGTCTTGTTTCCCTCTTTGCAACTTCATCAATAAATAAAATTAAAGGTCTTTCCAATCCAGGTGTTTTAGTGCTGTGCTATTTACCTGTCTAAACATAGGCAACTGAGTTTGAACGTGAGAGAGCTGTACCCTGTATTACACATGTCCTGTGAATAAAGTGGGAGTTTGTTTTCCATGTCTGCTGGGAGGTGATTTTCCTCCTGGTCAGTGTAACTTCCCCAGTATAGGTAGGCTATTGTTAAGCAGACAATAGGTAATTGTCTACCTACCAGCTCACCTGTCCAAGCAGTACTCACCTCATTGCAAAAATTAAATACTGTTGCCAAAGATTTTCTTGAAGAGGATGATGGGCATGCCTGCCCGTAACCTGGGATCTCCTCTCCTCCCCCAGGTTGCATCCTGCCCCCAGGATCCTTCTTGATGCCAGCAAGTCTGAGTCAGGTAAAAGCACAGAGCTTAAAAATGATGCAGTCAGCTGTTTCCTACTCTGCTCATTAGTTGGGTGTTTAGTTTGGATCCAGCTCATCACTCTTCACACAGGAAACTCCCATTGACTTCACTGGGAACTCTGTCTGAGCAAGGACTTGTGAGCAGGGCTTCTTGATGGAGGATGGCAGGACAGAACTGAGAGCAAAAGTAGTTGGCTCCTACCAAAGCAGAGATTGACAAACAGCCATTCCTGATTTTTAATAGCAGGTCTCAAGGGACTTTACAAATGTAAGATGTATTATTATCTCTCTAGTACAAAAACTGGTTACCAAAACAAAAGGGTAAAGCTAGACAAGGTGGTGTTTTAGGAAATCTTGATGGCAAAGAAGTGTCATAATATGATGCAAACTAGGCAAATGTAGAGATACAAAGGATGCCACACTTCTGGGAAGAGTTTTAAGGAACAACTGCTAGCACACCCCTAAGTGCAAGTCGGCATCACTATTCATGACCTCTGTTGTTTTAGAGCATTCACTCTTCTGAGATTGCACCTGGTTTTTCTCACGGTATGACAAGAAGAGCAGCATCAGGCCTGTGTGTCACCAGTATTCCTGCTCCTGGCCCTTCTCCTGCACACTTGCAACAGCAAAGCCAGACCCAGTTTACATTGACTCCGTGTCCAAGAAAGTCTAGCCAGGCTCATGTAAGTCTTGAATGGGGCAGGAGGAGGAGGTAACTCTTCTCAAAATTTATTATTGAGGTCTGTAAGCTCTGATCTCATTAAGGCTGCAGTCAGTGCCATGTCTGATGATGACAGTCATACTGAGCTGTGCATCACTGCACCACCAGTGTGAGTCTCAAGCTTCAGTCAGCCTTCCACATGGGAATAGACGCAGGTATGTTAAAAAAAAAAGTCCTGCCAGAAATATCTTAAAAATCTATCCTGTAGCTGGCAGTTTCTTGTCACACACACTTCAACCATCTGAAAAACCACATATCAATGACAGCAGCTTTTTCTCAGGAATGAGGCAACTCGGCTGAGAAGTACTCTCTTGCCAGGAAACAACGCCGGATGGACAGTGGGAAGAAAGGTATAATTTCTTCTTGTACAAAACAACTAAAGAGATTAAAAAATAGTTTTCTGATATGAAATAGTCTTTCAAAACCTCTCCTGGAATGTACTTGCTGACTTAACTGCCTGAATATCGTATTTGAAGCAGGTCACTTGCTGACATACTACATAGGCTGAGAAATTGTGTAACTTGCTTTACTATGTACAAATCAGGGATGCACAACCACCATTAAATATATATATTTCACCTCAGCCTTTCTTTTCTATTCTGTGGCCTTGGATGAATTCTAGGGGAATACTGTTTTCACAGGGAGTTTTTAACGAGGCAATGTTTGCAGCAGACAGAGGTGCCACACCTGAGCTATGGATCAATACAGACATCCAGAGAACACAACTCTGTCAGGTTTGTTTGGCTTTCTGCTCCTACCCAGAATGAACAACACCATTTGCTGGAGACCTCCTGCCACCACTGATGCATTTCAAAGAGATGTGTCTAAATTTTCAGGGTTTTCACCCCACTATCAACACAAGCTGCTGCCTTTCCAAACACTTCAGAGGCACTTAGGAGTTCCACTTCACTCACTTTCATTACTTGGCCGTAAGAAGATTGTAGACAGTCTTCTCACTTGTATTTCTGTTGGAAAATACCAGATTGATTTTAATTTGGCTATAGATATTGATTGCTTGAAAGAAGTCCCTTGAAGTGAGAGTGAATGGCAAGGAAGGAGATGCTATTCAACCCAAAACCAACAAGAAACAAAATATAAATAAATCAAAATAACCAACCGCCCCCAAATTCTGAGAACAAAAAATTTTTGAACCAGTAAGGAAATGGGAAAAAAAAGGGGAATAATGAATGATGAACCATTTATTCAGTACATACTTGCTGTCCATAGCCTATACCCTGGCCCTGGAAACAAGGGGAGTTTCTTAATCAGGCCCTCGAGATCATGCTCAGGCAATCCTTGCACTGCTTGTATGAGTACCTGGTGTATTTTGATTTGTGCCACAATTGCTGTGCTTTATCTGACAAAATTTGGACAAATCATTGCATACTGTCTTTCATTGCCTTGTCTTTACACCTGTCTGTAACACTGCATGTGTGCAAGCTGCGGAGAGGGGTAGAGTGCTGAATAGGGCAGGGAGTGAGGGCCAGCCTGCAGGCACAGAGGCCTGAAGCAGCGTGAGGGAAGAGGTGATGAAAGCAGGGTAGGAGAAGATTAGCAGGTTGAGGACTAGCCTTTACAGGAGAGTGAGCCAGGGGTAAGGAAGATGTTGCAGCCCACAAATGTTACTGCAAGGAGAAGGCAAATGACTGTGTGGAGCATTTCACCACACCAATTGCTTCAGAAATTAGTACTGAAGGGGAAAAAGAGCTTAGCTAATGGAGAGAGCAACCCTGATGTCGTGACCAAAGGCTGCCAGGTATGCTACCCTGAACACACCTCTCTGCCAGAGGCAGCAGAGGAATCACAGATTTGGCTAGCACCTGGGATTTGGAGGATGTAGGCAAAATGTGGGGCCCCACATCTTACTGTTCGGTGTGTATCTGGTGCAAAAACCTAAACCCCAAAAGGCTTAATTTGGCTCCTTTTTTCTTGCAGATAAGAATAAAAACTGAAAACTCATCCAAGTTACCTGAAGTTACCTGGTGACTCTGATCAGCAGCTGAGATGTCAATGTGATGTGCTCCACATAAAGGCAACACAAAGGTGAGCCCTGCCCAGGAGAACTGAAATGCAGGTATGATGGGCAAGATAAAACGCTGATACAATGCAGAGAGGAAGAAGGCACAAGGTAAGAATAACATGAGTATGACAAGATCATGACAGTAGTTTCAACACACAAGACTAGGCTCTTTTAACAGCAACAAATGGCTCAGGTTTGCTTTGGGAAGCAGTTTGGAGGACAATGAGGATGCTGGGGGTCCTCTTGCAAAGCTTAGTGCTGAATGGTGATGTGGGAGATCTCCTTTGAAATCCTGACAGCAGCACCATCAAAACTATTGCTGGCTGAGGCAACGGGCCTCTTGAGGTCTTGCTGTGCTGGATACTTGGGAAGGGTTTAGAGACTTGCAAACCAAGTGTTAATACGCTCTGCTCCTAGCTCAAAATGGCTCACAGCATTTCTGGGCAATTTGTTTTACCTCTTATTTCTCTTTTGGAAAAGTGAATTCCATAGAACTTTTTTCCTTGTAAAACTCTTTGGGATGCTGATAAATTTGACCTTTCTTGTTATGGGGCCTAGACAGCACTGAATGAAACCCAAAAGTAGGGAGCTGGGATGTCAGAGGAGCCTGACTCTTATGCAGTGCCCCAGAGAAGGAATTGTATGAAGCCCACTGGAGAGTGGCACAGGATTTGAATGAGGTTAGAACCAAATGGTTGATGATTTAAGGAGGCCAAATATGTCAAGGGATGTTGATGTGCGTGAACTCAGGAGCCACAGGTAAAACGCTGTTTGTGCACAGCATGGGGTGTGGTGGCTGTAGCAGCTCTTATACTGCTGTCTGGCAGAGCGGCTGCTGCCTGCTCCCTCGCCTCACTCATCTCTCCTCTGCCTCCACTCCTGCCTCCCCTGCTCTACAGTAGTTTTCCTCTTTGTGTCCTTTACCTTTCTGGTGCATTCCCTGCTTCACTGCCCATGTCCCAAGTGCCATGGTGGCCTGCTCCCTGGGGCAAGGCAAGGGTGTTGCTGAGGACACCGACACAGTTCACACACCACCAAGACGTCCAGCAGCTACAGACCATTCAGGAACTCAAGCTCTGCTTTCAGAATCGAGACTCAGTTTTGCCGTGGGTTTGAGGGTTCCTATAGAGGACAGGATCGAAGTTCCTAACTCTGCCTTCCCACAAGTATAACCGGCACCTTGTTGCCAGCACCTCCAGCTCAGCAGCCACCTACCACCTGGACACATACCCCAGGCCAGGCTGTTTCCCACCCCCCCAGCTGTTCCCCAGCAACGACCTCTAGAATTCTGCTTGCTCAGTTTTCCTGAGCTCTCCCCCAAACCTTACAGGCAGCTGGTGACCCAGAGCACAGAGGAGGCAAAATATTGAACTACTGGAAAAAAGTCACAGAAGTTAGAAGTGAACCTTACTCTTGCTCCATCACCATCAGATTTCAGAACTACTAAGACACAAAGCAGTACAGGATTAGAGCGGGTGAAGAGAAAGGCGTTTGGACATGACAGGGTCAATGCTGTTCTCTGGGTATGTTATCTACATATGTGTAACCACTGGAGGAAGCAAAAACATAAGGAATTACGTGACTTGCTGGGATAATCTGGATGTGGCTGAGGGATGCCCCTGTGTTTCATTCGGGGAAGGGAACGGGGAGGGTCTCCCGAAGGCGGGGAGGAGTGGGGTGGTGGTGCCGGGAAGCCTACACCGCGGCCGGGACACGCAGCGGGATAGTTTCACTTCTGGGGATGGTGCTCCGGTGCTCAGGGAGGCGTGCGGCAGGGGGCGGGGGCCTGCGAGGCGTGCGGGCCTCCCGGCCGGCAGACTGCGGTCGCTGCCCGCTGCGGGACCGGCGGCCGCGCTATCCCGTCCCCGCCTCGCCCGCGGCAGGACCGCGCCGCGCCGGGGGTGTGCCGGGGGCGGAGCGGGCCAGGACGGGCCCGCGGGGGCGGAGCGCGGACAGCCGACCGCGGGAGGCAGCGCGGCCGCGGGAGGCATGTCCATGTCCGTGTTCATGTCCATGTCCATGTCCGTGTCCGTGTCCGTGTCCGTGTCCGTGCCCGGCGGCGGGCGGTGAGCGGCCATGCCGCGCAGGGCGGAGCGGTGCCTGCAGATCGCCCCGCACTCCCTGGCTATCGTCCTGGACGCCGCGGCCGGGGGGCGTCCGGGGGTCGGCGGCGGGGCCGGG
This sequence comes from Corapipo altera, assembly GCF_003945725.1. Lineage (NCBI taxonomy): Eukaryota > Metazoa > Chordata > Aves > Passeriformes > Pipridae > Corapipo > Corapipo altera. The sequence goes on along the minus strand of NW_020884876.1, from coordinate 8,172,675 downwards.
GCAGGTGCGGGGCCGGCGGCGGAGCTGGGTCGCCACCGCATCGGCTACGAGATCTTCGCGGACTTCAAGCGGGAGAACATGCAGCACTTCTGGGACCGGCGGGCCACAGCGGCGGTGGCCGAGACCTTTTTCCTGGGCTGGATCGACGAGCAGGTGCTGCTGGTGCAGGGCAAGGAGGAGCACCTGGAGGTGCTGCGGCAGGGCTGGGCGCGCCGCTCCCTCAAGCCCCCCAGCGGCTTCCACATCAAGTGCCTGGGTAGGTGCCGCCGGGCCGGGTCGGGCCGGGGGAACAGCCCCAGAGCTCCCGCCGCAGGTGCCCGGCAGGGCTCAGGGAGCGGGGGGCAGAAAGACGGGCCCTCCCGGCCGCGGGGTTTTAGCCCCCAAAAGTGGGTGTGCACGAAAGGGGTGAGCCGGGACGGGAGCAGTGGTATTACAGGGATGCGCTGCGGGTGAGTGAGGTTCTCCAGGAGAGCTGCGGGCCACGGCTTTATGGTCGGTAGGTGCGTCCCCCTATTTCCTTCAGCGGGGGAGGTTAAAAACACGAAGTGGAAGTGTCGGAATATACTCCCCGCAGGGCGAAATGCCCGCCGGTCTCTTCCTGCGGCCCGGCCTCCGCCCGCGGCGTGCTCCCGGGTCCGCTTGGCTCGGGACTTTAGAAGCTCGTTTTAGTATTTCTAGGTTTGCTAAAACAGTATTTGACTTTATATTCGGATCTGCTTGCTACATCAAACTTGGGTCACAGTGTTGCTGTGAAGGTGTCTTACATAGCGAGAAGCGGTAGTAGGAAGTGAGTAACGTATATCTCTTTGTGGTGCAAGGCAGGTGGCTTTTGGGAATTGTAAACGGCAAGTCTGTTTTGCCATGGTGGGCTGAAGGTTCAAGTTACAGTGTGATTCCCCAAGGGAATCCCCCCAGTGTGCAGTGTGGCCTAGGATGAAACCCACTTCATCCTGAATTTTCTTAAAGAAACAAAAAAAACCTAACATGGAGAGCAAAAATGTTTGCAGCACTTATTTTGATATGAAAAAAAAAACACACCCCCGGAAAAAAAGAACTAAGAAAAAAAGCTGTGGCTGTTTGCTGTGTATACTGGGGAGTTGTGAAGAGCAACAGAGCTGAAGTTTTCCTTAGGTAACTAGCAACCTTCACAGCTTGAAATGCAACTTCTCTTATGGAGGGAAGGCAAATTGTGAGGATTTGTTTTATTGGTGTGAAGGTCTGCTGCAGTGGTGATGGGGGGACAAACTGTCTTTTCCTTACATACAACTTATATCATCTGTGTCCTATTCAGCAGGCACTGGGTCACAGAGCTAGAGATGCTCTCTCTGCGCTGGGAGTTTCAGACCCTTGAAACGGGATGCTTCCATGCATTTCTTTTTTTAAAAAATTAGCTGAGTAAGGTTCCTGCAAAGAATGGAACATGAATATTCAGGGTTTCCCAGTTTCCTGGTTTTAATCTTGGTTTTGAATGTTTTTAGCTGCCTCTGTCCTTCTGGAAGAAGTAGTGCAGACTCTTATCACTTCTGTTTATTGGCAATCTTGTCTCTTGTGGAGTAGTCAGATGCTTGTCTGTCACTTGTCTGTTTTCCCATCAGATTACCTGAATATTACCATTTTTTGTGTGCTGAGAGGGAAGCTTAAGACAAGCTGCCCTTTTAAAAATGAGCTGATGCACCCTTTTTCCCTCATTATAGCTAAATTTCTTTTGAACGTCAAATGACAAAACAGTGTTGGAGAACAGGTGGTTCATCCTGTTTTGTGACAGAAACCTTTCGTGTACTCCACCACTATTTAGAGGAGGATGAAAAGCTGGGCAGTGGTAAGTACTTGCTGCTCAGCCCAGCTCATGAGGGCTTTTTGCCTGCAGTTGCATAGAGCATGAAGAGCTTTTGAATTGACTCCATGACCTCACAGAGTGTAAGGGTCAGTGTTTGATTTTTGGGGTCTTCTTGGCCTTGCCCATTGGATGACGTTCCTCAGCTTGCTGCCCAGGAGCGCTGTGGAAAGGTGTGCTCCAAATCTGATGTTATTAAAGCCAGACGAGGAATGTAAACAGGTCTTTGTGGCCCATTTTAAAATACTGAAACATAACTTTTGCTAGAGTTCATGTTAATAAGTAAGCTCACTGGTGTGTAAATAATATGCATTCCTTGGGGGGTTATCTTTGCTGCAAATTTACAAAAGACTGAAGCCAAAGGTTTTCATTTGACTTTAAAAAATAGCAAATGTCTCTCAGTATTTGATTAAAGGCTATGAAAGAAAAGCAGGGACCTGCTGGAGTCTTGCCTGTTGTGTAGTGCTGCATTAAATACGATGGGAAGAACTGTTTGATTTTTATTTTTTTTCCACTCCCAAACTGATAATTCAGGTCTTGTATCTAAGTAGATTCAACTTGCACTTACTGTAAAGTTAGGTGGTTAAAGAATTGTCTAAGCAATGGGCTTGGCCTGTGGGCATGAGCATCTGCTTACATGTGTGTAATTGTATTTTCAACTAATTAGGTGCCTAATGTGTAAATGGCTGTGACTTATTTGGGAGCGCTCTCACACTTCGGTGTCTACTTTGTTGCATTAAGGCAGCAAATAACATACAGACAAAAAAAAGTCCCATGCTTTTCAGTTTTAAAAAGAAAAGTGATCAGTGTCTTAGGCAGAGAGGAAAACCTGCCTGTTGGGAGGTGCAGAATAGTAATATTTTACTCCTGTTAATAAATAACTGATGGAGTCAAGGGGGAAAAGTGGCACAATATTTCTGATGAAGGTGAAGCTGCTGTTTTCTGTTGCTCTGGTCCAGCCAGTAGTCCCCATGCTGTGGTATAGCATGGCTGGGCATAGCAGTGGGGGGTGCATGAGGGGCTCACCCAGGGGGTCTTTTTATGCACCCCAGGGCCATTGGGATCCCCGGACAATGCTGTGTTAGGCCGTTGGGTTGGTTCTTGCCTTATCTCTTGGGTGGCTGGCCGCTTGCAGAAAGGTGGGGGCGGTTTTCTGCCTCACCTGCCCTTGGAACCCAGCTAGGACAGGGTAGCTGGAGGACCAGCTGCATGACCTCCATGCACAGGTACCAGTGAGCCTTGGACAATGCTTCCCTTCACCTGTATTGTTAGCTGCTAATGTGACCCAGAAATCACGACCTGACTTTCAAACCTCTGCTGCTGTTGCTGATGTTTCTTGTTCATTGCGGTCCAGAGCCTTGGCTGGTCTGATGAGTAATGTGTTGTGATGGCTGCAGAGATAATAACTGGAGGAAAAAGTAATTTGTGAGGAAGAGGGAATTCTACACCTGTAGTATGAACAGCATGTTTTCTGCTGCTGGGATTGTAAAGTGTAAACCAGGAGACTCATTGCTGAATAGTATTTCCACATTTAAGTCACCTTTGGCTTGATAATGAAAAATTCATGAAAGTGTAATCTGTAGTTAACAGGGACTGGACAGTCCTAGTAAGCTCAGTGCAGGTGTACCTGAGCCACAAAGTAAAGGGATTAAAATCCACATGAGATTCTAATGTCCGAAGATTTGACTTTTGAATTATAAAATTAGACCTTACAATGAAATACAGCATAAATATGAAGCACATGAGAAACTTGCATATAGCAGTGATAGCTTAGGGCTCGAGGATACAGAGAATGTTGTGTTTCATGTGTGACTTTCAAACTTACTCCTCTGGTAGTTTCCTTAAGCTAAATGGTTACGCCATAAAACCTTGGTCAGCATTGAGTTTCACAGTGATCAGAGTTATTTGGATATTAAGAAATTGGTGAATATATCTAGGTTTTTAAGTTGGCTGAAGGGAAACTTTGGGAAACATAAGCAGTCTTTGAATAAACAAAATCCCCAAACCATCACTTGCCTAATATGCTGATTTAGGGGGTCATGGAAACCTTATGCAAACCTATAGGTCCCGTGATGAAATTCATTGTCTCCGGAAGCTTTCTTGTAACTTTCAAGGCTTTTGCAACTTAAGTCTTTAATGAGCATTAGTATTTTAATAAGATTTCTTTCTTTGACACACCTTCCATTTGCACTCACTAATATTTGTCATCCTGGAAGCCGATTTTTCCCCCCCCCCTTTCAACTCTTCTTGCAAGGTGTAGCAGGATGTTCCACCTTGTTTTCATGTCTTCATTGCCTTTTGTGTTTCCAGCTGAAACTTCCTTCTGCACCTCTTGCATTGTCCTGTGCCATGGACAATGGGCATCTTTGAGAGGTTTTCATATGCTTCGCAGAAAGGCCATGCCCTTTTGTAAAGATTGCTTGAAAAGAAGTGACCAAACTTTATAATAACCCTTTGGTCACGCTCAGTGCAATTTCTCCAATTAGCAGCTGATGTTCAAATGAAGTTTTCAAGAAATGTATGTGCAATAATTAAACTAACTAGCAGGAGTTATAATTCAGTGAAGTCGTCAGGGCTGGACTGTTGTGCATTGTTCCTGCTTGGCCAGGCGTAGGGGGGCAAACTTTTTTTGCCGCACTGGGAGCTGGAGCTAAGTGCTCCCTTTCTTTTCTCTCCCTGCCACATTTTCTCTTGCCACCAAAAAAAATTAAATTAACACCCCACCAGTTTAGGTTTGGCAATTTTCACAATAAGTTTTTCAGTCATTAGTGGATGATTATGGTGAAGTGTAGAGTGTTGGACATTAAACGTTATTCATTTATAGCCAGTCATAAAACTTGAATTGTCTTTTTTTCCTCCCAATTATCTCCTTTATATAATGGAAATTTCTTTTCAGTAGGGGAGCATTAAGTTTCATAGTAATAAAACCTCCGATGACTTTACCACACACTCAGCTATACCTTTTGTATGCCTAGTGGTATTACCATGGGAACCTCAGTGGATTTAAGCTACAATTTTTTTCTCCTTCTCTCCCACTCCAACTTAGAGCAAGTTAAAGATTCACTAAGCACTTTTTATATCTGTGAGGTGGTTATTGCAGCCTGGGGGGAAAAAAAAAGTAAACTTAAGCTTATGGCCAGGCTGAGGTGCTTATGAATTTACTCCCAAATTTGTGTAAAGAACTTTGCTGCTCACAAGTGTTGGGTTGGGCCTTTAATGTATTTTGGGGACTGGGAGACAGACAGAAGAGCTAAATGAGATTGGACTGCATATAAAGCGCCTGATTTCTCAGTATGTGGTTTGTTCTTGTGTTTGTGAGAGTGAAGTCTTGGAGTCAGAATTGCTTTCTGCTCTTTAAAGACAACTGTGGATGGCCTGCAAAACTAGTGCTGGTTGTCTAAAATGTATTGTGAAAATAAAAAAAAAACACAAAGAAAGAAAAGATACAGCTTATTAATTTTTTCACTCAGAGAAACTTCTCTTGAACAAGCGAAGTCAAATACACAGATCCATGCTGTTCATTGTGCAACTCAAGGGAAGGATTTATTTGATTAATGGCCAACTAGTACTGTCTTCCCACCTCCTTCCCCTCCACAAAGGACACCATTGTATAGGAAAACATCTTTTTGGTGGCAAATAAGTCATCCAGCCTTGCAAGTTAAGTACATGCTCTGTGTAAAAAGCAATGCCGAAAGGGCACCATGGTGGCTGAGAGCAGCCCTCGGCCATGAGGCTTTAATGAAGCAAAAGGTCTCTCCCTTTCTCCGTCTATTTTTTTGTGCATGAGGGTCTGGTCTTTAATTAAATATTCCTCATTCCCCTCCTCAAAGGGCCCTTGTCTTTGCCAGGGAGCAGCACAGTGAGTGTGCATTGAATGAAGCCCTTGTCAGGTGTTATTCCCAGTGCTTAAATGGCTCCTGGGCTGCCAGCATCATGTGCCACTGGACCACTCACTAAATCACTTTTCCATTTGTCCTGCTTTTCTTTTTTACATAATCATTTTTTATTTTAAAAAGACTGAGGTGGATGAAGTGTGCAGGGGCTGTCCTGCCTACTCCTCTTCACCATTTTGTGGCGTGAAAACTCAGTTGTGTTTCCCCTTTTGTCCTGTCTTTGTAATTTGCTAATAAGAGGCAAGTTACTTAATATTCTACTTATCAAACTGTTATGATTTTTGTTGACTAGGTTCAGACCTTCTGTGTGTGTTGCCACAGTTTAAAATTTCGCTTGAAGTGGGTTTTGATTCATAGATTGGCTTAAACAATCTCGTTCCAAACCCCATGCCATGGGTAGGGAATCTTCCACTAGACTAGGTTGCTCAGAGCTCCATCCAGCCTGGTCTTAAACACTTCCAGGGATGAGGCAGCCACAGCTTCTCTTGGTAACTCGTTCCAGCGCCTCAGCAACCTCACAGTAAAGAATTCTGTCCTAGTACCTACTCTAAACCTACTCTCAGTTTAAGGCTGTTCCCCCTTGTCCTATCACTACATGTCCTTGTGAAGAGTCTCTTTCCAGCTCTCTTGCAGGCCTCCTTTAGGTACTGAAGGGGGCTAGGTCTCCCCATAGCCTTCTCAGCCTGTCTCCATGGGAGAGGTGCTCCAGCCCCGATTGTGGAGAATCAAAGAATATGCTGAGTTGGAAGGGACACACAAGGATTGTTGAGTCCAACTCTTAGCCCTGCACAGGACCATCCCCAAGAGTCACAACATATGCCTAAGAGCATTGTCCTGATGCTTCTTGAACTCTGTGAGGCTTGCTGCTGTGACCACTTCCCCGGGGAGCCTGTTCCAGTGCCCAACCACCCTCTGGGTGAAGAAGCTCCTTCTTATATCCAACCTAAACCTCCCCTGACACAACTTCAGGCCATTCCCTTGGGTGTCACTGGTCACTACAGAGAAGAGATCAGTGCCTGCCCCTCCTTCCCCTCATGAGGAAGTTGTAGACTGTGATGAGGTCTCCCCTCAGTCTTCTCTTCATCAGGCTGAACAGACCAAGTGACCTCAGCTGCTCCTGGTATGGCTTCCCCTCAAGGCCCTTCACCATCTTTGTTGCTCTCCTTTGGACACTCTCTAATAGCTTAAATATCTTTCTTATATTGCGGTGCCCAAAACTGCACACAATATTCAAGGTGAGGCCACACCAGTCCAGAGCAGACCGGGACAATCCCCTCTCTCGACCAGCTGGCGATGCTTTGCCTGATGCCCCCCAGGACACGGTTGGCCCTCCTGGCTGCCAGGGCGCTGCTGACTCATATTCAACTTGCCATTGACCGGGACCCCCAGGTCCCTTTCCATGGCACCGCTTTCCAGCCTCTTATTCTTCAGTCTGTACAAACATCCAGGGTTGCCCCATTCCATGTGCAGAATCCGGCACTTTCCTTTGTTGAACTGCATCCAAGTTATTTATGAAGATGTTGAAGAGCACAAGGCCCTGTGGAACCTCACTAGTGACAGGTCACCAGTCTGATGTTACCCCATTCACTATTACCCTCTGTGCTCCACCCATGAGCCAATTGCTCACCCATTGTATGATGTGTTTATCCAGCTGTGTCCTGGACATTTTGTCCAGAAGGATCCTGTGAGAGACAGTATTGAAAGCTTTACTGAAATTCAAAAGGATCACATCAACTAGCTTCCCTTGATCAACTAGGTGGGTTACCTAGTAAAAAGGTTTGACAAGCAGGACTTTCTTCTCATGAAGTCGTGCTGGCTGTGACCAATGACTATGTTGTCTTTCAGATGTTTTTCAATACTTCCCAGAATAATCTTCTTCATGACTTTACAGGCATTGAAGTAAGACTGACAGGCCTGTAGTTTCCTGGGTCCTCCTTCTTGACCGTCTTGAAAATCAGGACAACGTTCATCAGCTTCCAGTCAGCTGGGACCTCTTCAGATTCCCAAGACTGCTCAAAAATCATTGAGAGAGGTTTTGCGATGCGCGTTTAGTGCAGAGAGGCTCTAGGAAAGGTCAGCTGTGTATGAAAGCACTGCTGTCCCTGAGCTTGAGTGACAGGTTTTTGTTTCAGCTGTTTTGTAAAGGTGCTCTCTCCCAGCTCTTCTAGTGCTGTTTCCTCAGACCATTATTTTGGATGGTAAGCCTGTCCTTCTCTCTGCAGGCCAGGAGAATCACAGCTTGTCCCCCAGCAGGGCAGGCCAGAGCATTACCACATTCTTGTCTGCTTTTGAGACTGCCTTTTAGGGACAGTAGCAGAAAAGGTGCAACCCAGGTGGATTTTCTGTCCTCTAAAACTCTTGGCATCCAAAGCTGTCTTCTGAGCAACATTGCTGCTTTCCTTGGCTTTGGCCAACATGTGATAGTTAGACTTCTTTTTTCTTAGTAGTCAAGAAGAGACTGAAGTGTTCAGAGGAAATAAAAAGTGCAACCAGATGGTGGTTTCCCCTGCAGAAATTGTGGCTGTGAAATGTGAAGATGGAAGGAACTTCCTAATAGTTTTTTGCAGTAACAGAAATTTAACAGAGTTCTGAAAATTCAAGCTCTCTCCGTACTTTGTTTTTTAATTTTAAATACAAAAGCATAAATGTTTTGATTATTTTCTAATGATGTTGACTGCTGGGAATGTTATTGCAATCTGCAGTTTCCAGTATTGAAAGTGCTCTCTGGGTGGGCCAGATCTGGAAAGGTCTTTAAGGATATTACATTCTTTAAATAAAATCTCTTCACCTAATATGTAAACGTGCTTTCTTCTGAGATCTTCAGAGATTGCTGTACTTGATCCCTCCATTTCTGACCTGGGATTTCACCTGAGAAATGTCTGAATGTAAGGAATGTACAGACACTTATATTTTGATCAAACAAAGTACTTTTCTGTTGTCATTTGAGCGGGACTTCACAGCTCCTTTTTTAATCAGGCTCCTGTTCTGAGCCACAGTAGCAATTGAGGACACATTCAAATGTTGATAACTATTCAGGGAATCTGAACAGTGGTTCTTCTAGTTGCTTTTTTTTCCCATAACAGAAAGACAATGGTGTAATATTGCCGTCAGCACTTATTAAGCCTATTTTTGGTTTTCTTATGAAAGAAAGTTACTATACAGTGCACTGAATTAATGCACAGAGTAATGACTTCTGTAGTGTGTTTTCTGGAACTGGATATACTTCTAATCCATGCAATACGAGACTTTGATTATGTTCTTCCGCAGGGGGACAGGACGGGGCACCAAAACAGCAGAAGTTGGAGTAAAATACAGCAGCCTTTTAGCTTAACCTTGAATTCCACTATCAGATAATTAACAAAGGGATATGCAGGTGTATCAAAGATTGCACTTTTAGAAATGCAAACCAGTTCACTTAAACTCTAGGAAACAACTCCAAACTTGATTCTTTACAAAATCTGTATACTGTGACTGTGGAAAATGTTTCAATCTGAAGAGCATGGTTTGGGTACCTTCCAGAAGCTTTAGTTTTAAAGCAATTTTTGCTAACTAGTACTTCACGGGGTACATATGCTACCTCATGCATGCCTTTGGAGGAGCACAAGAATGCTGAAGGGCCCATTGCTGGCCCTGGTATGCGGAATCTCACTGAAAGAGCAGGATGGGCCTCTTGGATGATGACCCGGTGGCTTTCACAATAACATGGTCTAAATTGCAGTGGGCAGCAGGACTGGGCTGACTATGAGGCATGCTGATTCCTCCTTCTGGTGCCAGCAGAAGGGGAGTAAAGGTTTGTTTTGGGAGGGGAAGATGTGGCACTGGACTGTGGCTGAGCAAGTGTCTTAGTCCCTGCATTGGTAGCAGGGCAGTTGCCTTGCTGTGTCCATCCTCACCAGTAACTGCAGCTCAAGCAACTCCTGCTTGTCTGCTGCCTTGAAGTTGCTCTTGCTGCATGTTCAGAGGCTCTCGGGAAGGAGTGAAACTGCAAGGATTGTATTTTCACTGGAGCTGTAAAACTTGTGGTGTATTATTAGCATTAGAAGAAATTTGGTGCTGCCAGTGTGTTTGAGATTTGGTAACAGAGTCTTAGGTATTATTGAGGAGCTATAAAACAAGTATTTCTTTTTTAAAAATGAGAACATTTTTTGTTTTTTAGAAAGAAGTTTCACAAGTCTAGCGAAACTTTTAGATAAAGAAGAAAGACAAATTAATATTCACTCTTTCAGACTGTAGTTATATTTTCCACTTTGGTCATAATATCCATGGATATCTTATTATATCCAAAGAATATGGAAAAAATAGAGAGGTTTCTGGATGCAGCAACCTTTCTCCAGGTCGTTGGGAGGAAGACTTAATTGCCTAATAAATATATCATGTCTACTTACCTTGTCTTAATAATATCCTTAATAAATAATGTCTTAATAAATCCTGCTACTGTGCCAATAGCAATGCATACAGTTTGTTATTTATGTCCCTTCACAAAGAGATCAAACTGACATGAATGGGATTTATCATTGCCTGTTAATTTATTGTTTGAATTCTAGAGGGATAACTGAAGTCCTGTAAGCTCCATGTGATGCTGCAGTGAACTATATGTTTGGTGGGGGCTTTTTGTACTTTTGGGATGGGGTTTAGTTTTTTTGGGGGGTTGGGGTTTTTTTTAATGCTTTTCTTTTAGGGGGGTTGTTTTAGTAAAAGGATTCATGGTGTGTTTTTTGGGTGACAGTAGTCCTCATCCTGCCCTTGAGCCTTCCAGCCACTCTTCAGCCTGTGTGGAAGTGGACTGTGCCCTTGACTCCCAGTCCAGCAGACTGGCATTAAATGTTTGCTCTCTTGCTTGTGTACATTGCAGGGTTAGTGCCCAGACAAGTTCACTTTTCACTGACAGATGAAATAACAATAGCTGGCATTAAGAGAAAGCTGAGTGTTTTCGCTGGGTTCCCCTGAAGGGCCTCCTTTGTACAGGGAAACCTGTACACCTTGCTAAATCTGAGGGTGCTGTGGAGATGCTCTGGCTTCTGAAGCCAGAAGTAGGTCAGCACCTGTGTGAAGATTTCTGTCCACTTCTTGTGCCTACTAGTGGAAGCCTCCTGGTAAAGCTTTGCAAATGGTCCCTGTCCAGTGGGGCAGTCCAGGCTGATGTGGGCAATCTTGAAGGTCCAAATAAGAGCGTGAAACATCCACAGCACTGGGAAGGAGAGTAGAGGAAGGAGGTCCTGGTGGACTGTCCCATACTCGGTATTCACATTTAAGCCTATTTAAGTCAAAGGAGGAGCAAGTTGTGGACAACTGGATGACCCTGAACAGATCTTTACAGGTGTTTGATGTCACACGAGTGGCCCTGGTCTGGCCGTGGGAAGTCAGCAACTTGCCTGGACTGTAGGAATGTCCTAATTAGTCTCATGTTCACAAGCTGGTTTAACCAGTTGAAAACCAGGATTTTAAGGTCTAATTTAAAGCAGTATGTAACATAGTAGACATTATTAGTAGACATAGCAGAAGGGGTTATTAAAAATAAAGGGGAGGGGGATTTTCCTTCTAGTTTAATAATAGAAAAGAGAATTTAAAGTGGGGACATTCACCCACTGTATCTGAAGTGAGAAGGGAAAAAGCTTTGAGGATACTAAACTTTACTACTGTCATTTCTCATTTGTCTCAATTATCCTATTGGATAAAGAGGAATATCTTATTGGTGTTACTGATTGAAAAATCCTATGCAGCTAGAGAGAAAATTGATAGTTTTGTGAGAGGCTGCAGAGAAGGACAATCACAAACGGGTAAGCAGTGTGTAAAAACAGGGAGAAGAAAAAGAATAGCTTCAACTCTCTGCAATCTTAGATGCTCTAGAAAAAAAGTTTATTTTTCTAACAGATATCTTCACACCAGATGTCAGCTTTGTAGAGAATCCTCCTTTACGAATGTGAACATCTGGAAAGGGTGGGAGATTAAAAAAGAAGGGAAGCCAGCCAGCCAGCTGGGTTTTTAGTGATGTGAACAGATAGTCTTGGATATAGTGCTTCATGTGATAGGGAAGCAAGGCTGATAAATGTCAAGTCTGCTCTGTTTTTATCAAAAGTGGAGATTTTAATGGGACTTAATGCATTTTCTTAGAGGGTCTAGCTACATGCTGTCATCTCCATCTTTCAGCAAATTGGGAGGGGTCTGCAAAGTGGGGATGGAAGAATATAGGGCTCATAGGACCATGAAGCTTTGCAGTGTTTCTCAAAGAAATCTTGCTTAAGCATTCCATGGTAGATGCTTAGGTTGATTTTCAGTTGAGTTCCTTTGTACAGATACGTGTGTGAGGGTGTATATAATGTTTAAAGTGCTGTATAAGCAGAGGTTTTCCATTACTTTGAGTGGTCTTTATTCAACAAGGCACATATACCCACATGTGCTTATAGCAAGTTAAGTCTGAGTCTGGTGGGAGGACTCACATTTTTGAATATAGGCATGTTGTATGTTCTTGTATTTGCTTGACTGTTTTTAGGAGATTTGCCAGAGGAATCTCTTCCTGTTTAATTCCAGGGTGGGTCAGCTGTGTCTAAGGTGGGAGCCCTTTGACAATTAAGCTTGCAAAATCAGGAGTAGTATTATTTATTTTTATGTGTACAGTACTCTGAGAAATAAACTGCAGAAGATTTCACCCGGGTTTTGTAGTTGCCCTCAGGAAAAGTATGAAGAGGAAGTATTAATTAATACTTTGTCAATAGAGATGAAGTCACAAAAAGTAGGCAACTTGAGCTACAGTTATTCTGATTTCTTTCCTTGGGTAGGAATTAGTGGCTATCATCTTGCCATTTTTTATTTATGGTAGTAGGTTCTAGCCTTTGGTTTCTAGATTTCTTATTAATTCAAGGTCTTTTGTTTTGTTTCCAAGGTATTTTTTGATCGTTAGTTTGTCTTTGCTAGAGGTGTACAGCTAGAGCTTCTCGGTGAAACTGATGCCAAATAGCTGTTGGAAGGTCTGTAGGGACTTGCTTCTTGGCTGCCTTTCAAGTGCAGTACGGCTGTAAAATGTTTTAGTGTCAGAATCACTATATCTATCATTGTTCTGCTTTTCTCTGTCAATAACTAGTCTCATTCAGTGACATTTTTGATCTTAAAAGGGGAAAGCAGATTCATCTGTGTGCCAACACATGAGTCTTTTCAATTTTTCTGCTCAGATAATTGTTGGGCTTCAGGTTTCAGACTTAAATTAATCCCAGTGCTGTCTTCCCAGTCTCTTCAATGTTTGTGTTGAGAGAAAGGCCAAACATATCCTGTCTTTTGGGAGCCACTAGACACCAATCATCTGGTGAGATGGAAGAAAACTGAGCTACAGACTTTGGTGTTGATTTTTGTGATGAGTGACTGGGGTAAAAAAGGAAATAATTTTGACAGAACTTTTCCCACTAGTTAGGACAACGTTTAACAACTGGAACGTGCTAGTTCCATTTTTCCCTTCTTTTCATGCTGGGAACACTTTTGCTCGGTGGCTTGTGCACCTATTTCTAATTCCTGAGGATTTTCCATTGCTTTGAATCATTTACACTGCCTCCTGTCCTAGTGAGTAACAATCGACTAGTGTGATGATCCTCAGCTTTCCTTAGTTTGCAGATTGCTGTGTTTCCAGTGGAAATACAGCAGATATAAGTGGTGCTTTTCACTTTTATGTTTCTGTAGACCATTTGGAAAGGAGTTCACAGATCACTTGGGGACCTGCAGACCCCAAGTTGAAAAGCCCTGACCTCGCCAACCCCGGCATTTAACTCCTGAATGTGCAGGTACCTGCACAGCTGAAGCTCGTGCTCCCCTACCAGTGTGCTGCAGACTTATCAAACCTTCCCTTCAAATAGTTCAGAATTTGTCATCTCTGACAGCTACTCCAAACCTCAGTGCTTGCTCTGCAACTTTTCCCTTTCTCCTCTTTGCTTCAAGGACACCTGTGGTGGTAACTTTGGAGCAGCAGGGACAGCTGGCCCTTCGAGGGCTGCAGGCTGGAAAGCTTGATCCAAACATTGCTCCTTGTCTTGTGTTTGAAAGCACAAGTCTTTTGGGGCAGAGAACTTCGTGGCTCTGTCAGAGTGATGTGCTGGGCACTGTAGTGCAGAGCCAGGGCTGAAGTCCATATGTGCTCTCTCAGTGCAAAACTTTAAATAATTATACACTCTTGTGAGGTTGCTTGTGAATGAGAGGTAATGTGTAAATAGGCAACCAGGCAAAGAATTCTTGCTCAAAACCTGCCTGGATTTGCTTTACCTGTTTTCTCACCACTTGGGCTGTAGTAATTACTTCTTGTGGCAGCCCTCAGCCTGCTTCATGAATGAGTTGCATGCGTAAGTCTTTAGAAAGCTTTAGTAGAACTATGGTGAGTTTGTAATAACAGATACTGAATCTAGAGCCATAAACTTGTAATACTTCACAGATGGCTATCCTTACTTTATTTGCTCTGGTTGTTAACTAAGAAAATGAAAGCGGGGCTCATTGGGTCAGTAGGCACAAGAGGAAACGTATCCTGCTGTCCCAGTCTGTGGTCTTGCACTCTTAGTGTATGCCATGTAACTGTGGCTGCACAGAAGGGAACTGGAGCCTGTAATGGTTTATATGGTGTTTCTTTCAATAAACTTCAAAATAGTGATTCTTGTGTGACATTACCTATAAGTTTTATTACTGTCTTTGACTTCTTGCAGGCTTTTCTTTCCTAATCTTCTACTTCTACTGAAGCATGTTTGTCAGTATGGTCCTTTTCATGTTTGTCAGTAGGTTTTCTTCTCTGTGTGGCAGTGCCCAGAAGTATATCTCGGGAAGCAGGGGTGTAAAGATAAGTGGTATCTTTCTTTTCCCTTCCTGAAACCATAGGTCTCAGTGCTTCTGCAAGATGACTAAAGTTTCTTTCAGTAATGGGCTCCTTGATTTTTCCTGCTTGTGTTTCAGCTGAACATAAATGTATCTGAGCTAGTTTTGAGCTAGCCAGCTGAGGTGTGGTTTGCATTCTTCAACTCCAGCAATAATTATGTTTTTCAGCTGTGTCTAACTCCCCTTGCCACTCAGGCAGCCTGTGATGAGCTGCTGCAGTAGGTGTCTTCAATCCCTAGATTAAAGTTAGCTCAGGTTTATCTAGACTACACTGCAGTGCTAGGATACTGTAACCCTCCTTTACAAACTGAGCTGTTGCAGTGAATTCCTCAGAGCTTTTTGCTTCCTGCCTTTTGAGTTTCTTTTTCTATGAACTGAGAAAGTGGCTTTTGCCTTTATCCCTGACTGACCTTTTCTCAATGCTATCTCTTTGCTTAAAAACTTGTGCCAGCATGTAAGCTCTTGTCATCTTCTCCACCAGTGGCTTTGTGCCAGGATCACACCAGCCTGATAGAGTGCCCATAACAGCTTGTCCCTTCTTAGCCTGCCCACCCTGCTGCTTGTATGTAGCATCATCGTTCTTCTGTTGGCTCTGCTGTAGCTGCTTCTACAATATCTGCCTTTTTTGGAGACATCTTCCCTCTCCTGATGGCTCCAGAAATTTCATTGGCTGCATTTAATGCTACCTGGGGCTGAGCCTTCAAAGCTGCATTCAAAGCATATCTTGAAATGGATATGGTCCTGTTTTGCTTTGGAGTCAGACTACGTGCTTTGTGAAGGGCATATTTTTGATTCTTAGAAACATGAGATGGTTAAGGCAAGGCATGATGTCAAACAGCATGGGGAAACAGCATGGGCTTGAGAAACCAACCGCTGGGATCTACTAGGGTAGATATGGAAAGTGCTTGAGTCAATCAATACCATTATTGTCCCTAACTTACCTTTTTTCTCTCTGCTTTTACTTCATTGAGGAAGGCACATGTCCATTTTCACGTTTGACTGCAGGACTATAGTCCCTCCCTATTCTTAGCAGGAACTGAACTTCCCTCTGTATCTGCAGTGGCACAGTGGTTTGAGCTTGTGTGGGTCAGAACTAAGAAGGTCTTATAGCCTTTGCTGCCCCTTTTGCTTTGGCACAGGAGCCCACAGTGGGCCATCTCAAAAGAAAGAACCTCACCTGGAATGAGGAGAGAGGAAAAGAGAGTTCAGGATAAATTACTGTGGACCTATCTTCTCTTCACTATAGTCTGCAAACAAATATACATGGGATCATAAGGTAATTTGTGTAGGAAGGGACCTCCAGAGGTCTCTGGTCTGACCTCCTGCTTACAGCCATGACATCAGGCTAGGTTGTTCCCATCATCTAACCTGTTGAAGACAGCAGCTCTGGTGGATCTCATGGATGATTTCCACAATTCCTGCATGTTTTGCTCTGGACAGGTCCTTTTGGAATTTTGGCTCCTGCATAGCAGGTTCCCCTGGTCCTTCAGCCTCCAGTTGCTCTGTGTAATGGGAGACCTGGGAGCACCCAGCGCCGTCTGGCTGTCTCTTCCACCCACGCTGTTTGGACACAGGCTTTTTGAGGCAGATGGGATACCTTTTTGGATGCTCAGCTATGAACAAGATTAGGCAGCTGGTGCCTTTGATTGCAATGTGTTTGTTCTTAAAAAAAAAAAAAAAAAAAAAGTATAACCCCCCCCCAGAATGTTGACCTGCCTCAGATGTATTTCTGTGTTTTGACAGATCCTTAAGGTGATTGACAGAGCCATAATTGCCAGCAGGTTTTTATAGGAGCTTTTCTTATCACGCTGCTTGTCTTGGGAAAGACTTTTATTTTTCCACTAACCACTTAATCTATGGCTCAAATTTTTTTTAAAACCCCTGCAATAGCTACTTTAGGTAATCCTTATAGACCTTTCGAAATGGCCAGTAAGTCTGCCCTTTCTTTAATTTTAAATGCTGAGAAATTAGGTTGTAGTGGCTTGCTGAATGTAAGTTATGGAAAGCAAATACACAAAGTGCTCTTTCTTCCTCTCATAATCTCATTTTCCCACTTCTTTTCTGAATTCTCTGTCTGCAGTTGACCTGCTCCTTGTACAACCACAGTCTTTCTACTCAGCTCTTTAAATCATGTTTTTAGTCTGGGTTTAGACTCTCAAACTGCTCTTAGAGAACATTTCCTTCTTTCCTCCTTCCTTTTAGCTCTTTGGCAGAAAGCACTTAATGGATGTTACAGGCCTTGAAGTTGGTCTCAGAATAGAGGGGAGGAGACACTGACCATTCACACTTTATTTTCAGCGTCTCTGCAGTCTGACGGATACCTTCTGGGCTATATAATATGTGGTTCATTGGCTTGCAGAGAATTCATCTTCTGAATAAATGATAAGAAGGAAAGAAAGAATGATGTATTTTTGCATAGTAATATCAGGAAAAACACAGAAAACATACAAAGTTTGTGGGCACCTTGGCCCATCTGCTACGGTTTCTAATTCAACAGATCTGTTAATCTTTTCCTGATGGAGGGTAAGATTGGTCATGTTCAGCGTGTCTGGTCAGCAGATTTGGGTATCTGCACCACAGTGGATCTGGGAAGGGACTTGCTGGAGGAAGGCAAGTAGATGGATGACCCTTGTGCTTTTATGAACTGTTACCTAAAACCTGGTGGGTTACTGGAGTAGGCAGACTTGGTAACTATAGAGCTTCCTATCCCATCTTACATAAAAGATCCAACTTTTATTTCCATCAGTGGAAATTTTCCAGAGGCAGTAGGAGTTAGATGGTGTTTCTAGTGAAATGAGAAATAGAGATGCCTCAAGCTAAGAGGAATACAGGAGAAAAAGAATATATGAAACATAGACTTTGTGCTTTGTCTTACTCTTTCTTCTAATATCCATTTCCTTTCTTTTTACCCAAAAAGAGGTATTTTGCTGTTGAATTATTAACAGATCAGCTTCTGAGGGTCTAGCCAGGAAATACTTTCTCAGTCTCCAGAAATGAGAGTGCTCTTTCAGAAACAATTTGCAGGTTTCAGCATGGCTGTGAAGATAACATGAATGATGACAGTTTGGCAAAACTGTTCTGTAGGTGCTGGAGCCAAACTCACCCTGGATTCAGTAAAGAGGGTAGGTCACACTTTTTACTGTTATTCCAGGATAACTATGAAGGCTGCTGGTAAATTTGAATATTCATGTTATGCAGTTGCTAGCAAGGGTAAATACATTTTTTCTATTATCTTCTGGACAAACTGTAGCTTTTTTTGTAGTGTTGTAAGCAGCTGTTTTCAGTGAATTGTAGAAGGTACAGTAGAATAAAATCAAGCAATTGTCTGCTCATGTGTTCCAGTTATTCTGTTTTACTTTTAAACAGTTGAGAAGTTTATGTGTGTAAGCAAAGTTTGCTGCCAACTGAACCAGATTATATACCTTTTCTGATGGTGTAATTCAAACAAAATATGCTGCCCAAAGCATCACTAGAAATATGATAGAGTGGCATTTGCAAGCCCAGGCAAATATATACGAGGTTTTCTACATTTCTAAATGTAGAATCCAGAGCTGCCTGTCTGACTAATACATTGGTAATGGCATACCTGACTTTATTAGCTAGGAGTCTCTTCTTTTGCTTTATTAGATAGGAGTCTACTGGCTTTATTAGATCACTTTTTTTGTTTGTTTGGGGGTTTTTTGTTTGTTTGGGGTTTTTTTGTTTGGTTTGGGGGTTTTTTGTTTGGTTTGGGGGGTTTTCGTTTGGTTTGGGGTTTTTTGTTTGGTTTTTTGTTTGTTTTGTTTTGTTTCTGACTAGCTAGCAGTGTCTGAGCAAGCTATCTCACACCTTAGCACCTGACTCCTTGAAAGTAAAAGTGTTTCTTTGAAGGTTTGCAAAATTTATTACTGTACATCATAAACAGGGAGGGGGGAAATAACATAACGTTAAAAGGATTATTGTTTGTGCAGTTTGTGTTTCCTTCTTTCAGTCCACTTGCCACTTACTTAAATCTCTTCTTTCCCCATTCCATGTTTGTGCTGGGTGTCAAGGTGTCTATTGTTGTTTGTGGTGGTGGCCTGGGCATCGCACACTCCTGGCACTCATGACCAGGACTTCATGCTGATGACTGGACAATGCTGAGAATGCAGATGCACAACAAACACAATTAAAATGTCTTTGTTCCTTTTAAGAACATGTTTGTTAGGTATATTTAAAGGCAAGGGTGTGAATCACCTTCATAACTACACTTGGTTTTGTTTTTTTCTTTGAAGGTCACAACTTTTCCATTGGAGCAGTTCTTGTGCATTTTTTCTGACTGACAACTGAACCAAAGGGTTTACTCACCTTTCTTTATGCAGTAGCCAAGTACTTGGATATTTGCTGTCTAAAGGATAAAAAATATTTGAGAACCTTCTAAGTCCATAACAGAAAGGTAAATAGAAAAGAAATAAATAAAAACAAAGGCAGGAACTTAAGCTTCCTCTTTGATTTTTTGAAACTTACTATAGTGTTTTGCCAGTTTGGTTTGAACTTAACATATGTTTGGTTTTTTTCCTGTAAAATGATGATTTAAGAAATAGGAAATAAAACAGATGGTAGAGTACCAGTGTAAAAAAATCCAGAGAACTAGAAAAGATGTAAGGATGTGTATTCTCAAGGTTTGGAGAATTATTTTTGCATGTAGGAGCTGTATTGTGGAAGAGTAGAGCAATGAAGTTTTTCTGGCTTTTTTTCTGATGTAGGGATTTGAGTGGATAAAATTAAAGTGTTAGAAGGTAGGCCTGAAACAAACAAAACAGCTGTATTTTCAGAAAACATAATAAAACAATGAAAAAGAAGTGTTTTAGGATTTTTGTATTCTCTGTATCTTGTATGAAATATTTCTCATAAAAACAACAGACCAGCAGAACAGCCTTTTTCTCAAAAAGCCTGAAAGTTTTTCTCTTTGAAAATAAATAGACGCATTCACAGAAGAAAAATTTGGCATACACAAGAACTCCTTTGTGTGCTACCAGACCATGCCTGGCTCCCCCTATGTCTAATTCAGAGCTATTTTTGGTAGCCACAGGTGGCTCCCAGCAGAGTTCACAGGAGGAATTGTGTGTGGAGATGCTCCCTTTTCTGTTCTGTGTAGCCCAGTGGTCACCGAGTCTCTAGGGTGAGGGTAAGTACCTGGCCTGTGATCTCAGAGCTGTGAGAGTTTGACTTGCCTGAGAGGTAGGCAGTAGGCTCTGGAGACAGGGGCCCCTTTTTGATGAAAACCAGAGCACAGGGTGCATTGAGCAGAAGATCCCAGCCTGGAAATGCTGGTTTGAGTTCCCCATCGTGGGTTGAAGGGGGTCAGTGCACTGGTATGCCGCCTATTATACGATCTTCCTTCTACTTTTACAGACGCATCATTTTCTTCATCTGATAATTTGCTTCAAGGACTAGAAAAGTGAGTCTGAGGAATTTGCCCCCACTGCTGAAAGAAAAACCTGGGGACCTCCCAGGAGCTTATTATAGAGTTGTAAGGACCTACGTGAAGCCAGGGGTTCTTGGTGTCAGGGGCTGGTTACAAAAGGAGATATTTGCTACAGTATTCATTTCAAAATGGGCTGTTTTATTTAAAGATGCTGAGCTTGGAACAAACTAAGTGCAGCACATTAATGGGTTTTGGGTCTTGATCTCTCAAATGCCAGAAGAGGAGATTAAATGTTTCTTCATAGGGGTAGCTGTAATGGCTTTGGTGTGGTTACTCATGCATATTTTCCATAGCGTGACTGTGAAGTACAAACATTTGGGATAATGTGTAATCTAGGAAGGCGGGGAGAATTCTTTTGTCAGATCTTTTGAATAGCATGAGCAGAAAAAAGATAACAGTTCATTAATACGTGCAATAAGAGAAAAAAATAATTATCACCCGTGTGATGTGAAACTATTTGACAATTAAAAATACTCTTGCTGAACTTTTGTGGAACAGAGGGTCTCACACAGGATCTCATTTAAGATTTCTGCTCATTTCTGATTGTTGCTTAGGGAGTTTTTGGTTTTTGTTTTTTATTTTTCCTACTGGAATAATTCAGCATGGCAAATCACATAGCATGAAACAGTCACAGTGGGCTTTTTTTCTATTGGTATTATTTCTTAAGGTTGGGTCTGCCAATAAGAATGACTTCCCAATTTTGGCTTGCTGTATATGTCTGTATGCAACAGGTAATAGGAAAGACAGCAGTAGCTGGGCTCTCTATAAGTAATGTATTCCCAAGAAGCAAGATGATCGCTTGAGAGAGGCCTTTCTTACACCATCTCAATGTGGTGGTTTGAGAAGCAGTTACTTGGAAATCTTTCTCTGCCCAAATCTGCTCAAGGGCTGGTTTCATGAGATGTGATGTGCTAAGGAAGAGCTCATCAGCATGATCTTAGGACTTACCTTGTGTTGACACAAGCTATAATTGGGTGTCCCTAAGAATTGCTTTGCTTTGCCAACCCTAGAGAAAACAAACAGCATGTCCTTAATGTGGCAAAAATGCTAGGAGTGGTGGAGACAGAGGAGGGGCTCACTGCTTGGGGTGTAAGATCCAGCCTGTGTAGGGTGTTGGCAATTTGTTGGGGTAGTGAGAGGGGAAGCTGAGCATGCTAGGGACTGCACCCTTAGCTGCTATGCTTGTGTGCAAGACAGATTGATGACAGCTTTAGGAGCAAGGCTTGCAGCTGTTGGCGTGGCAGGCTGAGAAGAAAGAAGAAATTTTGGAATATTTTTTTCTTTGCAGTAGTTTTTCCATGCTGTGGTGGCTTCAGCATGATTGAATATTATTCTGAAAATCACACCCTTGTTTCCTTACTTGTATCTGCTAGTGTGGCTCAGCCAGAGCACGTCCTACAACGGCAATGCACCTTGTGAAATGCTGCATCCTAGGAGAAAGCTTTAAATCCCAGGGATGCTTTGGGATAACCACTCCCTTATGCTTCAGTTTGCTGGGCAGTGCATAAAACAGATTTTTTGACAGATCATTTAT
This sequence comes from Corapipo altera, assembly GCF_003945725.1. Classification (NCBI taxonomy): domain Eukaryota; kingdom Metazoa; phylum Chordata; class Aves; order Passeriformes; family Pipridae; genus Corapipo; species Corapipo altera. The sequence continues at coordinate 8,151,130 of NW_020884876.1, read as the reverse complement.
TGCACTGACAGCTGCAAACGCAAAGTAAGATTGTATATTAAGACGGATTTATGATGTAACTGCGTGCAAGGGAATCAGGTCTTCAAGCTTAAGAAAACTAAAACTTTCAGAAGCAAATCCTAATATCAGAGGTTAGTCCTTTGTGTGACCTGGCTGGCCCAGCCAGCCAGATTGGTGGCAGAGAGACACCAATGTGGCTGGGATTTCAGTGCTTTGACCTTCATGTAAGCAGAATGTCAAAAAGATTCTCTGTCTAGAAGACTTAGAAATAATTTGTAAGCTTAATGTGATATTGAATATTTATATAAATAGAGTATTTATTGATCAAAACCTGAACAGACTAGGCAAGGAGTGGCTTCTTGAGGACCTGGATATTACCACTTCATTTTGGATTCGCAGTCTTCTTTCCTTCCAAACTTTTCTTCCCCACTAAAAACCTCAGATGAGGTAAGATGTATTGGTATGGAATTCTAGTGGAATTCCTTACCATTGTGTAGGGTTGCTTTGCTGAGTATTTTGGAGGATTTATCCCTGTGGGGCTCTGTTGGCATTATGGGTACTCACTCTCCATTTCTAAAATAATGGTTGAATTTTGTAAAATTAGGCCTTTATCTTTGCTTTGGGTAAGCTTTTTTATTACAGAACAGCAGTCCAGCAACGTGCATCTTTACTTGCATTGATCTATGTAAACCTACTGGTTTTGCCCTCTCTCACTTTTGAGGTTGAACTTGATGGTTTCGGGGGTCTTTTCCAACCTAATTGATTCTGTGACTCTGCAATGGCTGTTTTTGTCCAGTTTATTAGTCACCTTGTGGAAGTGAAGATATGTGATGTGAAGTGAAGATACTGGATGACTAGTAACTTATTTTGCTCTAAGCTGTTTCTTGAGTTTATGTTACAAAAGGTAACACAGAGCAGAACAGAGGTTCAGCTGTTATTATGGATGTAATTATCTTGGTGAAGAATGCAGGACGGTTAAGTGCTTCTGTCAAGCTAGGCTGTGTTTTAGACCCATCTGACAGGTAAAGAAGGCTAAGAAATAACCATATTCTTCTTCCATGACCTTGTTTAGAGGTGATACGGGATCTTCCTCCTCCTCCTTTTTCTCTCCTGCAAAATACATGTTTTGATTAAGTGCTGAGCTTGCCACCATCTTCCCTCTGTGCAGTCCTGTGAACAGTTTCAGCTCGACAAGGAATGCTTGATGTAATCTTCCAAAATTAGGCAGGTAGGTGTGTTGTGCTTATTAGCCTGCTAGTGGCCATTTAGCTATTTTATCTCAGTAATAATTAAAACTGTTACCAGGAAAGGAGGGAGAGGAGGTGGCTCAGGAAGCTGGAGCTGAATCCAAGATGGGATGTGTTTGGGCTTGTGGATGGGAAGTGTCTTGCAAAGATGGTGCCTATAAGTGTCTTCTAGCTATCAGGCTACTTTTATACTGAAAAAGGAGATTTCTAGTTCCAAAACATCAATTTACACTGTTATTTGAAGAGGTTTTTTGCCACTTGGTGCAGAGTTCTGCATAACTCTCCTCAAATCACCCCCATCAATGGATAGGGTGCTTTGGTCAAACTGAGATAAAGCATTTTCCTCCTATAAAACTATGTATTTTCCCCTACAGGAGGTGAGAAGATGCATACAGTTTAAATGTGGCCTGCAAAGCATGGCTGCTTGGTTTTGAAGTATTTTGTTTTAGGATCTCATACAGAACATGTCTTTCCTTGTGAGTTGTGACAGACCCTTCAGGCCTCAGGGAAACAAACTGTGCTTTTGTTTCAACCTTCTTCATCTAAAAAGTGAAAGTAAAGTTGAAGACCTTGCACATCCTTCTATTGTTATGGGATTCCCTTGGAGTGAATTTGACAGGGATGTTGATGGAGAGCTCTTGAAAATGGCTGGTGCTCTCTGGCTCAGTGTTTATACATCCCTGAAAGATCTATGGATAGAGGACACTAAGCCAGTTCAGAATTCCATCAAGAGACTGGGAAATCTCTTCTGTCTGAATTAGTGCATTTGAAGTGATGAAAGTTTATTTGTAGGGGTAAAATGACCACCCTTTAAAAGTAATTGGTAGTGTCATCAAGGGAGTGGTTAAGTGTTGTAGCATCCTGAAGTGATGAGGAAGATAAACCAAAGTTGTCCTTGCAGAAAGCATGCAGAACAGTTCCCTTTGCTCTGCAGAATAACAGCCAACCTTGGATTACCTGTGATAGGCCAGATGTGGCCTTTTGCCAGAAATTAGTGACAATTCAGAGAAGAACTAAATTTAACTTCTGAATGGGAAAATAATGGTGTAAATGAGATCTTTGAAATGTTTTTATAAATTATTTTAACAAGTGCCAAGTGAATTCTTTCTTCGGATGAAATTGTGGACAGAGTCATTTTTGGTAGAAAATGAAATCCCGTTTCTTTAGGGAGTGGGAGGGGGCTGGGACGGAGCGACAAACTCAGAAAGACACTGAACATTGGCAGCTCTCTGGTGAGGAAGGAAACTGGCTGTAGCTGTTGTCAAGGAAGGAGTGCTGCTTCTCATAACCCACAGGAAAGGGTGTGAAATGTGGTAATAATTGTAGGAAATAATTGTCGTCGTCGTTCTGGCTGGACTGCATCCTACACAGTGAACGGAAATAAACACGTATCTCCCGAATCTCATCACTATGCTGGTTCAGCCTCGTGGTGCAATAAGAAAGGAGATCATGAAGTAAAAGGGATCTTGGCATGCTTTAGTTTTCCTCTGCAGAGAGATGGGAAGGAGAGCAGAGTTTAAATGTACCCTGCAAAATGTGTCAGTTTATTTTGAAGTATTTCAGGGTGAGGCAGAAGGCAAAACACCTATATAAACTTCTGACTTGTGCCTGTGGGCTACATCTGTTCTGGTATTAATGTTATATAAAATTCTTGGGGTTTTTTTTCCTCTGTCTTCCCTATAGTCTTTCTGCTGTGCATGAGGAAACTTTTCTCCTTGAACTTTGATGTATCTTCACATCTTGTCTGTCTCAACGCCCTTTCTTGGTCAGGTCAGTACCTTTCACCATCTGTGTTTGGGTGCTTTGCTTTCAACTTCCCACTTATCCCCAATCCTCATTGCCTGCTGGCACCTTGGTTCAGTTCTCACTGCCCCTTTCTGGTCTGTTCCACACATTCCTGTTGGCTCTTTCTCATTAGTCTGACCCCTTGCCTGCTGTACCCCAGCCTGCTTCATAGTCTCGGCCGCCCTTCCCATATTGCTCACTTGCTCTCCCTTGTTCATCTCTTCCCACTCAGCCTTTTGTCCTTTCTCATGACACTCCTCTCAGTGTAGCTTACTGGTGGCATGAGCCATCTCCTTACCCTCCCTCCCAAACACCTTCTTAACCCATTCACAATTTTTGCTTGTCCTATCCCATTTGGATGTAGTGAGTAGTTATCCAGTCTCTGCCTCTTGCTCATCCCATGCGTCCAGATTACGCACGCAATCTTCAGCTACAAACTTTCGAGGAAATCTAATGCAGTTTTTATGAGCTCAAACCTTTGCAGTCTATAATTACCTCTTGCTGTCATCACTGAGACCTCCTTCTTGCTGGCTTACCTGACGCAGGCATGCACACACACACATGTACATATACCACATCCCTATTTCCCCCAGGTCTTTAGCCTGTGTGACCATTGGATCACCTGCTCTGGATACTTGCTCTCGCTGCCCTTTGGCCCAACTCTTTCAGCTGCTTCAGGCTCTACCTAGTTTTCCTCCTGTCTGCTGAGCCAGGTATTGTTCCCCACATTACCCTTCCTCATCAAGCTGGCGAGGAAAGGCTCACTTATGTGTGTCTGCAACTCTTTCTGGGTTGGGTGGGCCTCACTTTTGCTATGTTCAAATACCCTAGGTGGTTATCTCTACTGGATACCTTCTTACCCTTGTATGGAGATGCCTTTTCTTTAGCATGTCCAACCCCCTGGGATGCCCAGCCTTGACAGGACTGCCCTGTTTTTGTTGTTCTCTTAGTGTTCTCCTTGTCTTGCCTTCCTGGTGTAAGACAGGCAAGCACCTTTCTAGGTAAGGGGTCTTCCACATTTCAGTCTGTCCTAGGAAGTGAACAGCATCCTAATTCAGTACTGAAATATTTTTTAACAGCTCTGGTGAACTCATCCCTATTGTGACATTGCCTGTCAGTGAGGTTAAATTCTTATGCTGACCTCTGTAAAAAAAAAAAAAAGAATCCACTTTGGAAATTATTTGCAGGGTGTCTGCGAATTTACAGGGGGCATAAAAAGAAACTATTTTTGGAAACACAGCCTTTTGTCAATGTACCTGTTTTGTCTGCCTCTAGATGTACTGTGAATATTGTCACTGCTATTTCTTGAGTTAAATGACTGAAACATTAAAATGGAGGAGAAGAAGGTCCTGTCTCATGTGAAACATGAAGAAGTGTTGCTGCATTCACTCTGGCTTGAGCATGCTTGTCTGATTTCAGAGTTATTGGAGCAATCATAGTGTGTCCCTTTGTCTTGTCCCTGCTTCTCCTTGGAGGTCCTTTGGCAGGTTGTCAAGGGCAGAACTTGCAATCCAGGATTGTTTGATTTGAGATTTGAGAGCAGAAACCCAAGGAAATGTAATTTTAAATATACAAAAAATCTCTGCCTATCCAGCCCATCAGCACAAGGGATCGAGGTGAAGGTTTCCCTCTCCTGTCCTTTGTCCCTTGATTCATTTTCCCCATTTCTTGCTGTACATGACTTCATATACTTCAAGAAGTGGGGCAGCAGAACAAAGCAATGTTCAAAGGAAATAAAGACCATTTATATCTGGTTTTCATTTCCTTTTTCTTCTATTTGGTTAACTGTGCAATATTTATTAATAAAAGACTTGCTCATTCTTGTACTCTGAATTATTAAATCTCAGAATCTCTGATTTGGCTAAAGAGTAATTAGTGTGTGCAGTATCTTCCTGACAGGTGCTGGAAATGTAATCAGGAACCAAGGTGCTCTTAGCAAATGCTTTGTTGAAGTATGTTTTAAAATACCATCTTACCAGGAATGGAAAAAGCCTGTCACATAAAAAAACCCCTCCTTTCAGAAGCTGAGAGGTTTGGGAAGATGGGATCAGGTATACGTAGTGTTACAGACAGTGCTCATCTGCTGGCTTTATCCTCCATTAAATTTTCAGCATAGATCCTCCTAACGTAGTGTCAGCAGAAGCACAGGCAAAGCTTAAGGGATTACACTGATTAATATGGGAATGTGAGTTTGGGGTTTTGTTTGTTGCATTAGAGCTGAAGGAGTCTTTTGGGTGCTTCACTTGGACTCGTGCCCATGTCTAAACATATGGTACAGCAGTCGATGGAATGCAGATAATAACTTCATTTTCTTTGCTATTTAGGTTCAAACTTGTGCTAACAGGTCCCCTCCCAAGTTTTGTTTCAACCCACTATGTGAACCTAGTAGGGTTCGTCTCTCCTTGCCTCAGTTTCCCCATACTGCAAACAGCAATAATAATAATAATAATACGCTACTTTTCTTTTTATGTGTTTGGAGTGTACAGATGAAACACACAAAATATGAGCTTGCTATTTAATTACTGGGCTTATTGCTCGTACTCAACTTGTCTGGGGAACACACGTGACTGGGAAACCTGGACTTCCTGTATCTATCTGGGCAGTGCTGCCAGCCTACCCAGTTGTGCCAGGACCTACAGCATGGCAAATATAGCTGGCATTAGCCAGCTGGCCACTTCAAAGGGTGACAGTGAGAAGGGAGTGAAAACTTGCAAAGCATGGTTAGAACCTGAATGAAGCAACCTTTTTCTCTTCTGACCAGGAAGCCTGAATACACAGGCAGTACTGCTTCCTAGGTGATTTCAAGCTGTATTAGTATTTCAAAAGAGAAGTGAGTCAAACCAGCTAATCCGTGTAAACTGTTGTCATAGGTATGTGGTGAAATCCACATCCATCAGCTCTGAGCAGTTGCTGTGTGGAGTTGGGTCAAGGCATATTGGTGCCCCCGTTTCCCTGAGTGATATCGGAAGCAAGGTCACAGGGTGTGGGAATGCTAGTTTCTCTCTCCTTAAGGAATCAATGATGAATGACTTTTCATATTTGGGGTCCTAAGACACTCTCTGTGAATGTGGATAGCATGTTTTTACTACTTTTTACAGGATTAAACTTAGCCTGGGGGAATCTGCTTTGGAATAGACTTTGAAATTTGGAGGAAGGCTAAACCAGCCCCTGGAGGGCTGATAGCAATGTGTGCACTATTCAGGTGTGTCGTGACCTTCCGAAGACAGGTTTAGATATTATAGGTATATTAGATATATGTCTATTTTAAATCTTCCCATTTTAAAGCAAATGTTTAAACCCTACAAATAAACCAGTGGTTTAGAAAAATGTGTAATATGGAGTGATTGTACAAAAAATTGTATTGTACCATAGGATTTCACCAGTCTTACCAAGCCTATAGGCAAAGGCTTATGCTTTGGATTTAAGGAGTATATGGTGTGTCCTGGTCTCACTGTTGGAACCACATGTGGGAGGAGACAGTTTCAAGATGCAAGACCTGTTGTCATTAGTGGTTCCTCTGTCTCCTGACTCTAAGGCTGCTTGGCCTGAAAGCAGCAGGAAATCAATCAGATCACTTTAAAGGCTGTTGGAGCTGATCTTCAAAGTCATGTGATTTTTATAATGTTTTCAAGGAAAAACCTGATTGTGGAGTCACATGTTACTCCATGAAAACTTTGGGGAGGTGACAGTGGTCCAAAAGTTTTGCACAGATATAGATATAAGCATGCAGTTAGGTAAAATGAATATTAAATATAAATAGTTCATAGTGCCCCTGAATTTAAAAGCAAATAAATATTTGATTTCATAGTTCTTATCCAGTTTATGCCAATAGTGGTATCTTCCAGTAACAAAGTTATGTCCTCTAGATAAAAGGGAGAGCACTGATTTCTCTTTTAAGCAGGTGAAATACAAATTTGTTGATGTGGTGTGAAAAAAGTCTCAGTATCAGAGCATTCCAGGTGTCTGCGATCTAGTTTCAACCTAGCCATTTTCCTGTGTAGTGTGACCTACCTGACATATTATTTGCTTTTCCCCTTTGCTTTTTTCCTTTTCAAGTTTCATGGCTGTTTTGCTGTCCTGCTGTGTGGAGACAATGATGATGATATCTTCTTTTCTGCATGTGTAAGCTGCCTTCTTCCCATCTCCTGCTCCTTATCACTGCTGTTGTCTCTTCCAGTGATGGCCAGAGCTTTTATGTGAAATGGAAGTTATTAAATGTAAATGGTATCTCAACAGCAATTAAAAGTGTAAGTACCTATAATGAAATTGGTTTACTTGTGAAAGAAAAAGGGGCAAGTGACTCTGTATTTGATTTTGATGCCATAAGCAATTGCTTTATTATCTGAATGGCCTGAAGAACTTTGATCTAGATTGTGCGTGTGCTCTGCAGATACATAGGTTTTGAGAATTATTTGTGCATCAAATAGTTCAAGATGATCACAGTTTTTGCAGGAATGGTGTTAGAACATCTCACAGTAACTTGTTCAAGCACCTAGCCTACACAGTGTGATTTTCTTTTTCCCCCAGTTATACTTAAAATCCAAACCCAGAACTTGTTTTCAGTACTAGCTAATTATTTTCTTGGTGTGCAAACTGTCTTACTAATTCTGACTGAAGTCACTGTAGCATTAAATCACAGTGCAAAAAGCGAGAAATATTCAGGATCCAACCCATTAGTTGTACATAGTGAGGAAGCAAAACCCTGCAGCATCCCACACTTAAAGCTTCCTATTCAGCAAGCCCTCAGTTTAATACATGATGTCTTCATTTGTGTTATGTAGGACACAGTTTATATGCCAAGAAGTGGAGAAACTTGCTCTTGTCTTTGATTTTGACATTGAAAAGAAAATATAATTTCTGGTTCCTTTGCATACATTTCTCCCAATGAAACAAAGTGTCATAGTCTGCTGGAGTGAGTGGGAAATGGAACTGAAAGCATCAGTTGCCGCACTCCCCAGCTGGTAGGCAGCTCCATGCCTTGCTGTGGTCTAGACCAGATTTTTTTTTTTTGGCAGATGCTTCCCACTGGTGTTAGCAATGATGAAGGTGAGTGTGTAAGCAAGGCTTACTTATTTCTGCTCTCATTAGTCATGTCACTTAGGTCATTACTGCTGGCCTCAGGAGCCCTCCTTTCTTGGCCCTGCCAGCCACCTCCACCTCATGGGAGAGGTATGTTGGGAAGCTGTAAAATAGTAGGGTAGAGGCAGTCTAGGCATGTACTATTTTTTTTCTTTTTCCCCTGCTTATTACCTTTTCCAGTATTTTCCAAAGGTCAGGAGCTGCAGAATGCTTGCTGTCAAGCTTGCACTTGCTCTGCTGCTTTTGAAATCGGAGCTAATTTTGCCTTTTTCCAGACTTCCTGAATGACTGCAGGTCTTGGAAGTTTGATGTTTCAGATTACTGAATAACTTACTGGTACTTGTGTATTATCCTGACTTTTGGTCATGGTTCTGCAGGCTCATTTCAATGTCTGCTCTGTTTCTGAGGGACACTTATTCAGGGGGCAGTTTTGATCCTTCTCCAGTGGGAAATGTCTCACATGGCTCTTGGTGATTCTGTCAGGGGCTTGATGGAGCCGGCTTGGTATTCTGCTACAGGAAGAGCGAGTGAGGAGGTAAGAATTTGCCTTTTAGCATCTGTAATGGTTTGGAGCTGATTGAACACATCCCAGGCTCTCTGCCTTTTCAAGTTAAGGATTGGACTTGATCTCAGAGGTCTTTTCCAACCCAGTTGATTCTATGATTCTGTGAAGTCCTGAGATCCTGGAAATGCTGCTGTGGTTGCACACTGGGAGTCCTTCAGCATCATGGCAAACACCACAGTGAAATGCATGTAATAATGGTTGCAGCTTCTGCATGATCAGATGGACACAATGTCTTTATAACTCTGGCCAAGACCTGTGATAGCTGCTGGCTGCAAGAAGGTCTCATAACTTGCAGAAACAAAATCAAATGCAACTGTGAAAATGTCTTATAAACCTTCCTGGGTTTCCTTAGCTTGGTTGTGCCTGGTCTACTCTGAAAGTCCAGCCCAGGAAAAAAGCATTGGGCCTTTGAGAATGTTAGAAAGAGGGCTTCACTCTTCTTTTTAAAGAGGGCTAATCCAGGAGTTTCCATTTTTGGGGCTGCTCAGGACAGATCCAGAAAGGATCTTTGTAGACCATCACATGGATGGCCCACCTCTGAGCAGGCTCAGTAAGCTGATGTTGCCACAGTGCCATTTTGCAGATTTTCATGTGAGCCCTCCTTGGTGCCAGCTGCAGGAAGGCCATCCCTGGCAGATCACTCATGGTGAAGACAGGTTTTGTTGGTCCATAGAAATCCAGTCTGGGAGAGTGATGGGGTAAAAGAAGCATATGCCATGGAAATGGATCTGGAGTACACTGGAGTACAGACTTGGCACCAGTTCATGAGGGTAGTGCTATGACCATGGCCCTTAAACACTGCTGTTTCACTGCTGCTAAATATCATAACCTACCAGGAAACAGGTGGAGAAAGTGTCTAGGAAAAATGGACCAGACTTTTGCAATAGGCACTTTGGGTTTTGGCAGGTGGAGTGAGCAGGCCTGTTTCCATTCAGCATCTGTTTCTCTGTGAAAAATAGCAGGAAATCTGGTTTTTCAATCCCTTTGACACTTGTCTGTGCATTCACTCAAATGCACAAATGCCCCAAATATTTCACAGCTGAGATAATATCAATAAAAATAATGTTTAATTTCAATGTTGCAAAAATCTGAACCAACATTTTTTTAAAATATTGCTCCCATCTAGAATGACCCTTGTAAAACCAGCACTATGTGTAACCCTCCATCATGTGAATTGGTAGCTAGAGAAAGCATTATCCCTTCTCCTCTACCCATTTGTCTTTGTCTCTTGCTCCTCTGTTTGGGTTTGGACATCCCTCATGTTTCCCCATAACAAATCTTTCCAGTTCCCTTAATCCACTGGAGTGATGCAATGGAGTTGAAGGAAAGTTAGTGTCAGTCCTGTCCAGCTCCCTTTTCCTCCCCTAAATTTGTGCCTGCTTAAACATACTTTTCATAACTGGCAGATGGGCAAGTCTGTGTGTTCATGTGGAGTCGCGAATAAGAGGAGCATCAGGAAACTCCTGGGTTACACTTCTCAGGTTCTGCTCTCTACTTCTAGATCAGGACAATTTCAGAGCACTGACATTTTTGCTCTTTGATCAAGATGAAGACTAGGAGCGTGCAGCTCTGAGTCCTGTGCTGTTATACCTATGGAAGAATGAAGTGGGCCCCTGGAGGACAGAAAGTAGAACACTGGTCACAGGCTGCCTTGTTTCTAACACTAGAAATACCTCATTGTATTCTTTTTACCTCTACCACCCTGGAAGGGTCCCTAGCTGCAAGGCTGTGCATGTGTGAGCTGAGCAGAGTGGTGAGTGTCACACCATCTGGCTCTGTCGCAAGTAGCATCAGCTTCCCTCTACCTTCATGATATCCTGGGCCAGCTAACCGCTCTGCAACCCAGTCGCTTGGGTTTTCCTTCACAAATTGCTATGAAATTCTGCAGCAGTGCAGTACAAATGGCTGCACAGCTTCTTTTTCCTCAAGATCAAACCTGGACAGAATTTTACTTCTTAAGTGCTGAAAACCCGCAAACATAACTTTTTCTTAAAAAAGGAAAAAAAGGGAAAAAAAGAAGAATTTTTAACTATGTAAAGTCTATGAAACATTCAAATTTTCAGAATGCATAGTGTATAGCACAGGTATACTTCCAGTGTCAAACCTTTTTTATAGTGAGGAGGTCAGAGCTCTCCTGCAGTTACCAATTACTTAAAGGGCTGCACCTTTAAGTTGCTTTGACAGTGAGCAAAGGGTTCTCTATCTGTAGTGCCTTGCTAAATGCTATACACTAAAGCAGTTTGCATACATTCAACTGCTGTTGTGAACTGAAGATTCACCCACACATGCCCCCCACTTCCCCCCCCCTTTTTTTTAGCTGTTTGAACTGCCCTGGAGCATAGATGAAAACCACTAAAATGACAGCATGACAGAAATACTCCACAAGTGAACAATTGGGGATTTCTTTTCTCCCCCCCCCCTTCTTGACTGACTAATCTGTAAAAACAGCTGGAATGAAATGCATCCAGCTTCATGCTTGGAGAAAAGACGTCTTTGGGCATTTCACTAAGTAATTGCAGCAGCTGAGATTCGGAGCTGGCCGTAGGGCCCCTTGCTGTCCCTGTGTTCCTGCTAGTCAGTCTGGATTGACCTCAGTATTTACGGCATGGGCTGAAAGAAGAGGCTGAAGGCAGAGCCCGCATACAGAGGCTGTGGGTGCTTGTTGAGCCTTCCACCACCATTACCTAATCTTCCTAATCTTCCTCCTCTTCCTCCTCCATCTCTGGGTGTTGTGGCTAAGCCCAGCCACCGAGGCACTTGGCAGTGTGGTGATCTTTGTGGCTTGTAAATGAGAGGCCACTCCTCTCCAAAGAATGAGCTCAGGAACACTGACCCTATTAATTTATTTTATTTGGCATTATTACAAAAAAGACCCAACCCCAAACCCTCTGTTGTCAGGACTTTCTGTAAATAGCCAGTTTTGGAAACAGGAAATTCCTTTACCTCTGGAAACAGGAAACATATCTGACTATTACATATTTGTTTTAAATCTTTTAATTATCCACTGCTGCCCCTCACCTCTGACTTTCTTTCTGCTGCTCAGCAAAATTCTCTATTTTTGATAAGCCAGTATCTGGGGTATTGTGCAAGACTCAGGGGTGTGCTGCTATGGAGTAAATCAGTGCATATTGTTTTAAAGCTGGCAGGGCTGATATTTTCTGTATCCATCATGTTCATAATATATATGAACACAAGAAGTTCTGTTTGCTGAAGTTTGATGACTCAATAAAATAATTTAAAAAAAGAGGGAAGAAAATGAGAATTGGCATCCCACAACTAAATGAAGAACAAGATTTTTATTTTCTCTTAAGGCTAATAATCAAAGCCTACTGACAAGAAAGGACGTACCAGTGGAACTGGAGTAGTCTTTAGAAATTCAGGGCCAGAAGCGACTTCAAGATATCTTCTAATCCATCTGCTTGCCCCCAAGAAGGATAGATGTTTATCTTCAAAACCTCTTATGAGGGTGATTTCACAACCCATCAGCAAATCCTGTGCTATGCCTTTACTCTCTCTATAGTCAAAAAGATTTTTCATAATACTCTAAAAAAATATTATTTTGAACAATTGATGACCATCCTTTTTGAACAGTTATCTGGTCTCAGGACTGTGTATTCTCAGGATGTATTTGCCACCTCTGTAACCTCTTAAACATCTGAGGTTTTCCATATAGACCATGTTTACAAATGTCTTTTGGCTCTTTTTGCTTGCTTCTTGGACTCTATGCCAAATGTGCCTGCCTTTTTTTGAAAGGGTTATTTCTCGGACTTGCAAAGTCTCCATCTGAAGCTTCACAGCTGATGAGCAGAGAGAAGGAGCTGGCTCTTGAGCCATGCCTGTGATACCCTGTAAGTCCGTGGTCTGGTGGTCTTTGCAGAAGCTGCGTGTCATTGATACCTGACCTGTTTGCAATCCTCTGTAACTCTAACTTTGGTGCTTTGGTGGTACTGCTGCCTTTCGGTTTATTCTGCTTTTGTTTCTGTGGAGCCCTTCTTTCTAAGCAGAGCACGGAGCTATTATGTGTCCTGGGAATGTGTTGGCTCTTAAATAATCACAAGCGGAGCTACTGTGCCAAGTTTTGGGTTGGAGTAACTGTTTTTTCTGCTTCCAGACCTTGATGTAGCTCCAGAAAAAGAAAGGTGTTTACAGATGCATTATGAATTAGCACCCTGGTTGCCAGCCCTTTGTAGCCAGGTCCCAGCACTGGGTGAGCGCTGCGATGCCTCTCGTGCTGTGAACGTGCTTGAGCAGGCGAGAGTCTCTGTCAATCTGTTGTATTCATGTCTGGACTGTCTCCCTGCCATGGTGCACTGGGTTGTTCTCAAAGCCTTTTAGTAGCCTCTTGCACGCTCATCTTTGCTCACCCCAGGCCTGCTGCCCTTGACACTGAATTTGTTACCTCTAGGTTGTTCCCTCCAAGGCTGTTAGGGCATCAGTGCCTCACAACCTTCTTCCCAAAGCACTGCAAGATGTGCAGAGCTGCAGTGGTGACAGAGGATCAGCAAGCTGTATTTGCTGTCCAACCTGCGTGATGTTGGGCTGTAGAGATCTCTGGAGTGAGAGGGAGGAGGGCTCTCACCTGCTCCCCAGCACTGCAGCTCACCCTCGCAGTCCCAGGACATGGCATCAGCATCCAACTCATGTGCTCCCTGTTTGTAACCATACTTTATGCTTAGCTGACTTCTCCCATAAGGGTCTCAGGAACAGAGGTACAGAGGTAGTGGTTAACACTGTTTTAGCAGTGACATGCTGCCAATAGGCACAGCTGTTGATCTATGTACACCCCCCTGGGGAGCCAAGCAGAAAGTAGCAAACCTGGGGAAGCTGATCTTGTTCAGTAAGCAGACACCCGAACCTTTAATTCGCTTCTGGTTAGTACAGAACCTATAGTATCTTGTCAATGCTTTAAACATCACGTCTGTGCTGGGCACATTGCACGGCACTGCTCACCCCTGCAGTTCTGCCTGGTCCCTAGCATTGGTCTAGTCCAGGACACAACTGCTTTTGATGTTAACTTCATTAGCTCTCAGCAAAGGGTAGCTGCTCTTGGCAAAGGATCCTAAAACAATCACCACATTAGCAATGAATTAAAACAAACCTGAAATAACTCTTTGTTTTAATTCCAGCATAACGTGTCAGAGCAGTTCGAGTATGCTTTGGCATGCCGAGTGGTAATGGAGATTTTTTTCATCTGTGTTGGTTAGTTTGAAAAATTGCAACTGAAACAATAAAGATGTGTCTTCCAGATCAATTGTAGCTCACAGGGAGTCTGCACAGCTCACTGACCATTCTGATACCTCCTTGTTCCAAATTAGTGTGATGGTTTTACTTTTGAAACGTAACCAGGGGGGAAAAAATAAGTGATTAGCCACTAGTTGGAGATAAGCTTCCAAGTGATGTCCCCAGAAATGTAAAGGAAAAGAACAAGAAATAGCTTTTTTGGGTTTTTTTTGCATCCAAAAGAATATTAATTTTCTCTTTGTATTAATTTTTCTCTTTGTCAAGTTTCTCTGGAGCCTGTCATGGTGTGTGTTAAAGTTTACCTGAGGTCAATAGGAGCCTTGCTGGTGATTTCATCATAATCTCAGTGCAGCTCTGCCATCGTGACAACTCGCTTGGGGAGGAAGGTGGAAATCCTGATTCCAATGCAGAGGAGTGGAATAGCCAGCTAACCGGTCTGGCTGGGTGGTTTTGGTGTCATCTTCCTGAATTACGAAAAGGCAGCTGAATCTGTTTTATTGTATGTCTCTGAGGCAGGGTGCTGTTTTTGTGCCCACATTGGGTGGCAGCTCTTGACAATATCAACTCACTGGGTGTGCAAATGTCATTTTACATAGAGGCTGAATTTCCTACTTATACAGCAGTGACTTGCCAGGGCACTTGAACATGTACATGAGCTGTGCTTGGACGCAGTACTTACACCGAGAGGCACTTCCTGGCAGCTCTGGCCAAGGATGTGGCTTGTGGCCATAGCAGAGGAAGAGGTCTGCTGCTAGAGTAACCTCCAAGGCTGACCAGATATGCTTCCTGTGCTTCCTTCACCTGGGAGTTTTATTCAGAGCTCATGGTATTTAATTATTGCTATTCCCATCAACATATATGAAGGTGTAAATCACTCTTCTAGTGTTCTCCAAGTGCTGGGCACTAAGCACAGTCTCTGAGACTGCAGTGTGTATTTTTCTAATATGATATTTGTTTTCCTGCAAATAATTTATGTGCATGAAATGATCATTATATTCCTGTTGGTATGTGAATCAGAGGACTCTTTTGGTATAAAGTATGGTAGCATTTCGGGCATGACTCATATTGAAGGAATTCAAAGAGTGAAGTATGTTCATGAGTATTTCACAGGCAGGCATGTGAAAAATGGTAAGTAGGTTCCCTCTGCTGCCTTGAAGGAGGGTTGCCCTTTTTTTTTTTTTTCTTTTTTAAACCATAGATGATCTCTACTGTCTGCCTTTCCTTTAAATAAATGCATAGCTGGTAGGTTTGTTGCTGTTTTGTTTAACTATTGAAACTTTGACCTGTGGCTTCACACATGTATCTTTTTTGTTACTTTCTATAAAATATGAGTGGCACATCATGTGAAACAGTCAAATTGCTGTGTTTTTGATGGCCAGGGGACTGGAGCATATGCTGGGGAAGAAGAGACTTCAGGACAGGGGTTTGTTCAGCCTGGAGAGGAGATGGCTTTAGGGTAGACCTTACTGCAGCCTGCCCCTATTACAGGGAAGTTAATGAAAAGATGGAGCCAGACTCCAGGGTACAAAAATTGCAAACTGGAATGGGATTTTCTGAGAAAATATTAAAAGGAGAACATCTTCATGAGGAAAATTACCCATTGATAAATAGCCTAGAGCAGCTCTGGGAGCTCTGTCCTCAGAGTTTTCAAGGCCAAAGTGGTCTAAGCCCTGTGTAAGATCATATTAAGTCAGGGTTGTCCCTGCTTTGAGCAGAAAGCTGCAGACTTCCCAAGGTCCCTTCCACCTGAATAGTCTTATTTAGTGGCATTACCCATAAATATGGGCCTCAGAGATGAGTGACAGTGCAGTGTGGCCTGAGCTTCCATTCCCTTTGGTATTCCACTTCTAAATGGGGGTTAAAAAGGGACTCCACCGGGATTTTGTGTCAGTGGGAAATTCTGTCGCAGCAAATGTTTCCATAAGGAATTGACTGCTGCCTGCCTAATTGCATCTCCATGGGGGAACATTGGCAGGGTGAGTGGAGCGTTTATCTGTGATGCAGCAAATACAGCCCTGAAGTCATCCAAGCCTTCAGCCTCGCTGTTATCCCTTTTCCAAATTGATGTGTGAGCATTGACAGATTTCTATCTGTATGAGTTGACCCAGATCATGTTGCAAATCCAGGTTTCATTGCAAGAAACTGGAAGAAAAATAAGAGAAAAGTTTTCTGTGCTCTCTGCAGCCTGCTCACCCCAAGCATGCTGATCCTTCAGTTGTTGGGGTGCCTCTTCCAGAAGCCAGGGGCTGAGCTATCCATGAAGGGGGATGGCAAGCCCTTGTCAAGCAGGTTTCGGAACAAAGCTGGTGTCTGTCTGGTGGTCGCAGGGTGTGGGTGGCAGCCGCGGGTCGCCCAGCATCCTCGCCAGCACCGACTGGTTTTGTGGTTGCGTTTCCACCAATTCTGCAGCCGGTTCTGGGAAGTGAAGCCTGCGGAGTGCGCGGATGGGAGGGGGACCCAGCGAACGCGTTCCGCGTGTGGGTGACGGTACGGACGAGATGTTTGGTTCAGAACGCCCGCGGCTGCTGTTCGGTGACATCCAGGGGCCGGGCCGGCGGGAGCCGCTAGAGGCCCCTCCAGGCGCGGGGACGGCGCGGCCGCACCACCCCGCCTTCCCAGGGCCCCGCGGGATCCACTCGCTGGGCGGGTGGGGGAGGAAGGGCCCCGCAGTCGAACCGACCTCTTTAAAGATTAAAATCCTCTCAGGAGAAGGGAAGGGGTGAGGTGATTCTGCCCCTCTACTCCGCTCCGGTGAGACCCCACCTGTAGTACTGCGTCCAGCTCTGGGGTCGACAGCACAGTAAAGCCATGGACGTGTTGGAGCGGGTCCAGAGGAGGGGCATAAAAATGATCGGAGGGCTGGAGCACCTCTCCTGTGACTACAGGATGAGAGAGTTGGGATTGTTCAGCCCGGAGAAAGAAGGCTTCTGGGGAGACCTTTGAGCAGCTTTCCAGTACCTAAAGGGGGCCTACAAGAATCACAGAACATGCTGAGTTGGAAGGGACCCACAAGGGTTGTCAAGTCCATCTCTCAGCCCTGTACAGGACCATCCCAAGAGTCACACCATGTACCTGAGACTATTGTCCGGACACTTCTTGAATTCTGTCAGGCTTGGTGCTGTGACCACTTCCCTGGGAAGCCTGTTCCAGTGCCCAACCACCCTCTGGGTGAAGAACCTTTTTCTAATATCTAACCTAAAAAAGATGGGGACAGACTTTGTGGCACGACATGTTGTGATGGGGTAAGGGGTAATGGTTTTTGACTAAAGGAGGGTAGATTCAGACTAGATATAAGGAAGAAAATTTTTACAGTGAGGGTGGTGGGGCACTGGAACAGGTTACCCAGAGAGGTAGTAGATGTCCCGTTCCTGGGAACATTCAAGGTCAGGCTGGATGGTGCTCTGAGTAACCTGATCTAGTTGAAGATGTCCCTGGTCATGGTGGGGGCTTGGACTAGGTGACCTCTAAAGGTCACTTCCAACCCAAAACAGCCTATGATTCTGTGAAAAGGGAGACAATGCATTGTGTCTCTCTCTTTTTGTGGGATCTTTGGCACCAGTCCTCTCAGCAGATCCTCAAACAAACCCCACAGGAGTTGAGGTGAGCTGAAACAGCAGCAATGGGTGCATGTCTGCCCCAGCAGTGGACCAAAGCAGATTCCTTTCCAAATTTGATCTGTGTCTCAGTCTCAATAGATCCCATGTTTCGCACTAATTTCTGCAAGCACCGATCCATCTGCTGACACACAATGTGAGATATCAGAAAAGCTGAAAGTATTACCTCTACCTTTTCAGCTCTGGATTATTTTATTCTGCCTCAGTTTGTCACATTCTCTGGGAAATCTGTGCCCCTTTGGGTCACTGGTACTTAATTATTACCTATTTTCTTTTTTGCCCTGTCTCTCTTCTCAGTCAGGAGGGTTTTAAGACAGAAATTACTGGTGGTCTGAAAACTTCAGCTGCATAAATTTATCATATGGATTGTGTTTGGCCATTGCAAAGTATGTTTGACAGCACTAAGCTAAGTGGCTAAATGCTGTGGTGATTTATAGTCCTCTTAGGGCACAAACATAATTATTCATTTACCTCATCAAAACAAAGAAGTTCACTGTTAATGAGGATAGTTCATCACAGCTCAGCTGCCCTGACATAGTTGGAGACTCGGGGATTGCAGATAAGCTCTGGGAAGGGTGCAGAGAGTGGAGCCTGCATGCTTGGCTTGCTCAGGCAAGGTGTCACTTGCCCTCTCCTTGCAGCCTGCCCCAGTGGGGCTTGAAGTAATTTCAAGTGAAAGGGAAGGAAGCATTTTTTTTTCCTAACATGAATACCCCTGGATAAATTTTTACAGGTTTTGGGCACTATCCTGTTAAGTATAGTGTCTATATAATAGCAAGCATTATATATTTAAAATGTGCCCAAAGCTGCTTTTCAAATGTAGGGTAATCAAACAGCATTGAGGTACTCCTTCACATTCAGGAGCTTTATTGAATTTTGGGCAAACACTTCTGTGAAAATTATATGTATGTAATCACTTAAAAACAAACATACATGATCAACTGATGAACAGCACATTTTATACTGTTCTTTCCTTTCTCTCCAAATGATATTAGTTTTAATTTATTTTTTTAGTTTAGAGGCACACTAAATTAGATATTTCAATGTAGATGCATTATTTTTATAATCTTAAGTACAACAGTACTAGGAATGTACTTCTGAGCTGAAACTTGAGCTCCCAACTTTCTGCCTCTCAGTCAGACTTCATATTTTCGTTTTTAAGCTTGTAAAAACTAGGGAGTTAGAAGTTCTGACAATCAGTGCTTCAGCATGTTGCAATAACACTCAGGCTGCAATACCTATCTGCACAGCTCACCACCATCTACCTGTGTCTTTCCCTCTGCTGTTTTGTCTCTTTATATTGTTTAGGTTTTACTGTGTCTAAACAACAGGCTAGTTGCCTATACACACTATCTTCTGCTATTTTAAAGTATAAAGTAACAGAGTAGAAAGGTGGGGGAAAATGTTTCAGACATGAGAGAAAAAAGGTGAAAGGGAGGAAAAGCCTACTTGATCCATGACTTTTAAGGGATAAATGAAAGCTATATTTCTATTAGCTCTGGCTCTTGAGGGTTTTGACACACCATTTCCCATCTTCTTACGATGGGAGATCTAGGAGAGAAATTGAACTGCTCATCCATCAATCCATCAGCAGTAGCCTGGTTGTTTCTTTCTCCATCCCAACTGCTTGCTCTTCAGCAGATGGATTGCCCTTCCACAATCTTCTTTGGTCATTTTCCTTTTTTAGGGGTCAGCTTCTGTTTCCACCATATCTCTTCCTTCAAAGCTGCTCTTCTGTTTTTTCACAGAGCTATCTGTCCTCATCCTCCATCTTGTCCTGCTCTGCAGCTATCTTGGACATGCAGTGCACTGTGGCTGGTTCCTACTTGTATCCCATGGTTGTGCACCTTGTTGCTGGGAGGGAGAATGGTCACTGGGATCCAGTGAGCAACCTGAAGGAGTCAAGACAGCATGCAGCCTTTTACCAGCGTGCAGATGAGCGTGCAGTGTCAAGCCAAGAGAGCAGGAATGAAGGGCAGGAGTTGTGATGGAGACAGCCAGGTCATTTGCCAGGTTCCTGCAGTAGTGCTGCCTTCTTGCCCTCCCTCACCTGTGGTCCCACCCTGGGCTGTGGCACCGATGCCAGTCTGACCCTTTGGAGGCTTGTGTGGTTTTCAGCTTAGTGGGCTGAGACATAAATGCCCCTGTTGCACAAAGGGGAAGAAAGAAGACATTTTGGCAAGTTTGTCATTGATTATCTGGCATCAAGTCAGAGAAGACTTGGGCTGTGGCTCAGCTTTGTTATCCCAGTGATCTTTACTTTCTAAAGTTCTAGGATAATAAACATAGCAAAATGTGCAAGAGAGAAAGTGACAGTCTCCCTGCCCTTTCCAACTCTGTGTCTAGCTGTGCTTTTTTTTGGTCCTGGGAATGTTCTTCTTTGACCAAAGAGGGTATAAATTATGGGATTTACTTCTGAGTAGCCCTTGGAATAGCCCGGGGGAAGTCATTCCTAGAAGATGCTTTCCTCTTTTTAAATGGATCATTAACTTCAGAGCTAAATACTGAAGCAGGGAGAGGAGAGAAACAAATAGGGGAATAGTTTCCTGAAAGGGGGAAGAAAGACCTGTTATTCAGTCATCAGGATATTCTTAGATGTGCGTGGGAACAGCCTAACAAAAGGAGAGAGCTTGAGAGAGGCAAGCCAGGTGACAGTGATTTGCATGGGACAGTCCTGAGGGAGTTTGAGCCATGTCATCCTAAGGCAGAGACATGCTAATTCTTCCTGAAGGAGGTTTCTTCCCTATATCCCATCTCAGTCCCCTTCTTCCAGTACAGGGAACTGTAGGGAGGGGAGGTGTTTACAAACTCATCAGCTTTGATTACTGCTGTGTGTGTTAGTTGTGATGTTGCTGTTACTCTGGTGCAAGGAACTCAAGGGAGACATTGTGATGCAGAGCTGATCTCAGGTGAGATCCCAAAGTGTTCGTCTGCTCCAGGGTGCTCTTCCCGAATAGCAGCTTTGCAAGTGGAGCAGGGGCAGCCCTTGTCAAAGTAATGAGGGAAATGTGGCTCTCAGAGACTGGACAGACGCTCTGAACAAGGAGTGTGTGGCCTGTGGTGAGGAGAACAAGCTCCTCAGGAATCTGGTTTGAAGCTTGAGGCAGGTTAGGAGAACAGCAAAGGATTAGAGCTCGGCACCTCTCTCTGTTCCCTACTGTTGGATCACTTTTGACCCCAGTCAGATTTAATTACTTTGGATAGGGAATTAACAGCCACTCTTACTCAGTAATTAGGGGAGTGTGTGATTATATTGCTGAGGTGGGGGGAAAGTTGTGGCTGCAAAGTCCAGCTGGCAGTGCTGCTTTCATCTGTGTGCAGCATCCAGCAGTACAAGGTCCTAATATCCCTGTAGGTCTTCAGTCCCTATGGCAGCAGCTGCAGGAGGTATTGCTATAGAGTGCTTGCATGTGCGTTTGGCTTTTTTTTTCCCCCGGTCATCTAAAATGAAAGAGTGATAAAGCGGATTTTAAAGCATGATATACAAGAAGGGCAGTTTGTGGAAATTGTGGAAATGCCAGCATTGCTCTGCCTGGCTGGCTAGCAAGGCTAGGGGAGGTGGGAAGGTTTGTGCTGAACTTCCTTGGCAAGAGGAAGTTTGATGGGCAGTTTGATGATCATCTCTCCAAACTTTCATAAAATCTTGGATTATAGTGGCTGTGTCAGGATTTAAATGCCATGTCTATTATCCTGTAGCTAAAAGGAGACAAAATGTATTAATAGGTAGCAAGGTCTTGCACCTGCTTAATGAAATTATCCTTCCTTGCCATATTTTACTCCTGTAGATGCATCTAATAGGTGCTGATGGATCTACTGTGGCATAAGAAAATAACATTTGTGTTGCCTGTTAAATTAATTTCCCTGATAAAATGAGGCTACTGGGATGACCCATCTGACTCCATCTTTTTATAAAGAACGAAATTGAGTACTGTTGTTATGATTAGCGTATTAAAAGTATTAGGTTTGTTGTCTTAGCTGCGCTGTGTTTTCTCGTGGTCTCTCTTATGCTGATTGCTAATGACAGGCTTTGGCAGGAGCTAACCTAGACAGTCCTTCCCGTGATGGGAACCAGATGGATGGTTTTGCTCTGGCTGCCCCTCCCACTGAACACCAGGAACAGGAGGAGGGGGAGCCCTTTTGGTGGGAGGAGGTGGGGGCACTAGTAGAAAAGTAAATGAATGGCAGAGGACCAGTTCTCGTCTATCCACCACTTCTTTTCCCTTGAGGCTCCCAGTTTTGCAGCTTTCAACCTCACCCTTGGCTTCAACTTCTTGGCTTTCAAGTGATTGTGCTATATGCTACATTTTCATTACTGGTAAAATTGATGGAAAATCACATTTTGTTATGTGAAAAATGCAGTGTTCTTGTCTGTCAAAGCTCCATTCAGATGGAAAAAATCTATGCGAGGCACTCTTTTATGTTTCATGTATTTTGTGCATTGGCTGGAATGAAAAAATAATGAAAGGCTGTATTTTGTCAACTTTTGCATCTGTCTGACTGGCAGCACTGACTGATTTGTTTTTTAAAGGTATTTATTTCTTGCACTAAGCACTATTATTCTCCACCCTTTCACGATAAATGCAAATAATATGTGAAATGTGCAAATAATATGTGAAAAAGATAGATGCAAATTATTCGGTCCCTCCAGGTAGGTCTGCGAAGAAACTGGAAATGTGACTGTGGTGTGGAAAAGTACTGTCTTTATACCAGCTGGAGCAATGATAACAGGGCTACTTCTGTCTGTGTTTCATGTTTCTGCGGACACATTTATTTTATTTTTTAATTTATTTTTTTGTCTTCTTTTTTTCCCTTTCCTCTCTTGCTGTGAAACTTTAAGTGGAATCTGGGCACTCTGAATATCTGAAGTACATCACTCAGTCCATAAACCCTTCTGCTCCTCCTGGGACCACTGCTGCTTAGCTGTGATATGCCCAAGCTGCTGAGGTTGTGCCCAGGGAGTGAGCTAAATAACCCTGGTGTCAGGGAGAATGAATGGATACCCCTCCTGAGATCCAGACTGGAATACCTTTTAGCGTGAATCAGGCTTTCCCTCAGAGGAGAAACGTGGCTTCCCTCCCTGCACAGCCATGTGCCAGCTGTGTTGGTACATGGGCATGAGTCAGATGGAAGGGAGCCAGACTGACTTGGCATTGTGAGATGCTGCAACTCTTGGGATATCTTCGCGTCAGGAACAGGTTTTGCTCCTGCCTCGCCATCACCCCTAACCATGCTCCTGCCCAGGAGAAGATGCTTTGCCCCTCTGCACCACTGAGCAGTGGGTTGTGGCCCTGGGCATCTTGGCCGTGCTCTTGAGAACTGTCCAAGCCAGTAAGCTGGGGAGGACTGTGTGGTGCAGCTGACAGACCCAGCCAGCCAGCCAGAGTGTACTCCATGGCTCAGGCATACCTGTGATTCAGGATCTCCCTGCAAACTGAAAACAGTGTTTTCTCTTATTACAACTTTTTTTTAATGTCACAATTGTCTTCATACCTAGATCACTGTAATTGCAATTTCAAGTGAAGAGCCTGTGAAAAGAGGCCTGCTCCTACTCAGCATTGTTTCATTGTTGCCATTTGTAAAGTTCACTCCCAATTCCAGTTAAGATTTTAATGTGACATAAATTTTCAGTTATTCTAAATACTAAAAATGTTATGTCTTTCTTCTTGCTAGTTCCATACAGATTTTCTTTCAATGCAAAACCAAAAAAACCCAAACCAACCAACCAACCAAAAAGTAAACTGAGCAGTAGAAGCTTACAGAGAAAGTAGTAGAAGTAAAAGCTTACAGAAAAATCTAGAAAATCCTTTTTACCTGAGTCATTATTTATCTCTGCACTTCTTGACTCCCAGCTCTTGAATGTGTTAGGAGCTCCTCAGTGATGGCCACTAGCCATTAGCAGAACCCTGGTCTGGAGATCTTCCTGACTGGAGGAGGGTCCTCATTGTGCTTTCGTAGTTCACTGGCCCGGAAATTCTTTGAAGGGTGCTGGGTTTGTGAGGACTTGCTGACTTGGATAGTAAATGGGCAGCAGCATGTTGGTTTGAGTGACAAGGTCAAACAGAAGAGGATTGTAGGAGAAGTCAGGTAGGAAGGGACCTGAGGAGGTCTCTGGTTCAACCTCCTGCTGAAGGCAGTGCCAGCTGTGAGATCAGACCAGATTGTTCAGGGCTTGATCCAGTCAGGTCAGACTGGAAAGTCTCCAGAGACGTGGAGACCTCTTCCAGGAAACTCTTGATAATTTGATGTTTGTTACCATGTGGCACTTAGAGAGGTCAGAGGTAAATATGTGCCACCATTCTCTCTGTAGAAAATGTTCCTGAGACTTTTTGTTTAGGAAGCAGGGTAAGTAATGACCCCACAAGCCTGGGACACTTCTACATGGTGCTCCCTGCCATGAAGAGGTGGGTGCAAGGGATGAGGACCTGCTTTGTCCTCTTTTGGGGGTAGGTGTGGGGCAAGCAAAGCCATCCTGCCAATCCAGGGGGCAAGAACCAGTTCAACCCCTCCTATCCTTGGTTTTTCTTGACCTTTTTTCCCACAGCCACATGAAAGTGATGGAGTGGAAACTATGGTGCTCCTAGTTTGTCCTCATTTCTCCCCACTAAGCTGTACATCTGTCCTGGCTGAAATAGCCTGCCCTGGATTGGCAACCTGGTAGCTGTCACCACAGTTAATAGCAGGGCTGAGCCTTGGTGCCTGCTATTGGCAGAATTAATTCTTACTATGTGCATCTGATCACACGACTGAGACAGAGGGACATTGAAGCACCTCACTCAGGGCCTGAGATCTGCAGTATAAGTGTTCAGAGAGATGAGCACCTCCCACAGCTTCAGCTGGGGATAGAAAGCCAAGCCTTGCTGGCAGGACGCAGCCCAGGAGATGCCTATTGGATTGCCTGTGCATTTGTGTTTTCTAATCTGCTGCCTAAAGCATTATCTTGCTTGCTTAGACAAGTCATTCACCACATCAGGAACGTGTGGGAAAATAACTCAGTATAACCAGAGGAAAATAAATGGTTGTGTGGCTGGCCATTTGGGAGCTGAGCTAGCTTGGGAATTTTTTTTTTTCTTTTAGCAACACCCTGAAAAAAATGTAGTGTGAATGGGTGTGAAATATGAAGAGAGTTTGCTTCCTTCTTGCATAGGCATGCATCCAGAAAAAGAGAACAGTAAATATACAGACATCTGCTAAATGCTTTGTTAGGGCTTTAGAGGATCCAAAGATTTAGTGTGTTTGACTGGTAGAACATCGGATCTTCCCCACTCAAATGAGTTTTGAATACAAGGGAAGTCTCTGACACGGAAGAGAGGAGAAGCCACAGGGATCACCTGGGGTGTTTCAGTGTTCTGCTCAGTCACCCAGACTCTGCTTCTCTAGATTCTCCATTTATGTTTGAAGAGAGGATCCCACACATAATGTAAGTACAGAGGGGGAAACCATGTCCTGTGTTAGGAGCAGCAATACGAGACTGCAGTGGGTCAAGTCCCAAAAGGGACTGATGTTTGTTACTGGGGTGGGAAAAGAAAAAATGTGTTCAGGCTAAGGCAATTCTAAAAAATGTGGAGTTACTTCGCTTCTGCGAGATGTAAAGTGGATTTCAGAGCTACTGTTTGTTGTTGCTATTTAGGAGATGCCAGCGAAAAAGAACCGGATAATGTCTTCTACTGCAATAGAAATGCCAGTGTAAATAATTTATTTGCTAATTAGTAGTCATTGCTCTAATGACAGAGATATTTAACAAGTTATTTGTATCATATCAAACTCTGTATTCTAGAGGTGGCTTTTCCCCTCTGTTGGGTGTTAAAGCAGTTGTGTGGATTAATCACACTATAATGCAGCCAAACAGCTCTTGTTCCTGCTTGACTCAGGGAGCACAGGCTTTTTGGCTTGATACACACATGAGAAAAATCACATCCAAATTTTACAAGTATATTTTGGAAATAAAAGCTGAAATTTAATTTAAAAAAACCAAACAAAACACCTTGTTTTTCCCAGTAAATGAGGTCATGCAGCCTGATTGCCTGACCCATCTGTTGCTGTTCATAAGTATGCTATTTTTTTAAAGGCCAATACTAAATGGTATTTTGTAGTTATCTCCTTTTGTATGCCTCTTGGCTTGTCAAGCACTGCCATTATATCAACCACTGTTCTTAAAACAGGATCTTGGTTAAAATAGTATATACCTGCCATCTGGTTGAAAAATGTAAGCTTCCTACACAACTAAGTGGAGTTGTACTGCAGTATTAGGAATAGCTCATGTTCTCTTGAAAATAGCAGCTCATGGCAGATTGCAGAATTCAGCCAGTTATCAGTTGTCATTAAGCTATTCGATATCTGACACACATGGAAAGCATGCTATTTATAAGTATGTAATTATGTTATAGAAGTATTCCTTTTTTTTTTTTCTTTTTCTCTCTTTACTCATTTAAATATGTTGGTTTGACTGGATTGGAAAGCAAAGTCTCCCTTAATATTTACAGAATAGATGTGCTGCAGACTGTTAGTAACATTTCTGTCATCAAAAAGTGGTCTGAGGGGGTAGAGAAATATGTTTGGTGTTCCTGTGCTATAGAACTGTAGATGTCTAAAGAGAAATGTCAGCTACAAAGAGCCCAAAAAACAGAAGTAAGTGTAACCAACTGGTAGAAGATTGTACAACTAGGAATTGTAGTGGAAATGATGCATTTTACTTCAGTATGTATTTGCGTTTCTGCTAATAGGAGAAAAGAACTCAAGTCTTAGGATCAACTAAAGCAGAAACTATAAAGGAGTAATTATTTGCTAAACCTTGGCAAGACACCAAAGGCTCTCAGAACTATAGGTTAGTCACTAACATGAAAGCTTAATGCTAACCACTAAGCAAGGATTCATGTACAACGCAGGGCAGAGGATACTGCTGGAGAAGGCAGTAAAGCATGGTGATGCTATGACCTGTTCCCTTGTCATACATTTTGAGGTAACTGATGATTACAGAAAACAAAGCAGGAACAGTCTGCTTAAAAAGACAGATTAAGTATTTCTTCTGTGAGTGGAAATGTGAACAGGAAGACCCATCAAAATAGGATGGGGTGCTTTAAGGCTATTTTACTCAGAGGTGGTGTGAGGAGGTAATATTTTCATGTGGCCTGGGGGTTAAACCCTGATTAATTTGCTTCAATGACTTTGAAATTTTGTGAGCAGATCCTGCAAGGTTTTGCCAAAAAAATATTACCTATAAATAAAATGTAATAAAAAATTTAAATGAATATACATAATAATCTGTAAATAATATCTGATTACTCTCAAAAGATTTTGATTACATTAAACCAGAGATGTTTTGAGTACTGTGAGGAGTTTGTTGTCCCCACTGGCAAACCTCCGATCTCTCCTCCTGTTGACTAGAAAATTAAGGTCTTTGCTGTTTTGGCCTCAGCACAATCTTAATCAAGTTTGAATCTGTTGGGTTTGGATCTGAATCCTCTTCAAATGACATCTGAGATTCTGGGTGTGAAAGGTCTCTAGTCATTTTCCTTTTAAAAGTTACTTTACCCATAACCATCCATCCATAATGAAAAAGTGTTCAGCTTCATAATTACAAGTTTTAGGTTTTTACAGTCAACAGAGGTATGTTCTAACAGAAAATTGGGTAGCAAAAGTGTAGGTCAGAGATTGTGGTTTGTTTTTTATTTATTGACTTTTCCTCAACAGAGTATTTGGAAATTTTATTGTGGAGACTGATCACATGTCCCTTGCTTCAGGCTTTTGGAGACCTTCTTAGGCCATCAAAGCAGCTTCAGCAGTCTCAGCATTTTGGCAACATTGCAGCTACCTTGACCATAAAAAGACTTGAAACTGGTGCAGAGAGCAATTCCTGCAGTGGAAGGTTTGCAGGAATGAGCAATGCCCAGAAGCAATTGCGGCTATCCAGTGCTCCTTTCCAGGTGTGTGCACACATGCCAGCTCCCTGCACTTTTCTGCTAACCAAGCTGGTGTTCCCAGTGAAAATCCATGGTCTGCAGGTGCTGTAGAGAAGTCTTCTGCTGGCACACAGGGAAGACTGGTAGAGGAGGTGGGACAGAGCCCCTACAAAGTAAAAAATGCAAATGTTTGACAGTTCAGGACGGTTTGGTCGAAAGTCTTTCTTCCTCTCCACTTACCAGACTGCATGCAGTTATTTGCAATTCCAAGCTGATTATTCTCTAATTTAGTAGCGAACTACTCATCTGCCCTGGTGTGCTCCTCCTCCTCTCCCAGCTGCCAGCTCTCTCTGCTTGCTCACTTGCTCACCAGCCAACAGGAGCAAAATTACTGCCTGGTTTAGTCCCCTTTGGCTCGGCCTTCACAGGCCAATTCAGCTTCCCCACCCTGGCAAAAGGTTAGTGAAAATGCTTTTATCTGCCTCTCTTTCTTTGGTTTGTAATTTTTTTCATTTCTTTATCTCCACAGCAGAAGGCCAATAAAAAACCCCAATCAAATAATCTAAGTGTGTATTGTGGGGGATGGTTAACAGAGAAAACTGGGAGGGAGAACAAGCACTCACAGATCAAAACTATCTGTGTAGGTAATTTTATTTAAGGATAGAACATGGTATGGTGTTTTATTTCTTACATTTGAGGGAAAATGTGTTAAAAACACTGATTATAGTTGAAGAAAGTATTTTTAAGTGTATCAAAACTTGTAAAGATGATCAGGAGTGATCTCTGGTAATTAGGTATCAGGGCAAGAAGCTGTTTCTCAAAGGAGCTTAATGGTTTTGCAGCTACATAACAAAATTTTCCTTTATATTGTAGGCAGATGCCAAAAGTACTGGATATAATAGCATGTTACTCCTAGGATTTTTATAAGGAGGTTAGGAAACAATATAACAAAAAAGTTGTTTTCTCACATGGGTTCTGAGAGTCTTGCGTGTCCAAATGAATTCATTGTGTCAGGTGTAAATGTGAGAACTTACTCTCAGTAGTCCTGAAGTACTAAACTTTTCCCAGCACAAACTTGTCTTGGAAATGAGCTTTCTGGGACATTGTTCTGGTGCTGTTCTCAGGTTAATTGTTCTGGGTCAAGTTTTCTTGTGAAAGCTTAAGTCATTTTCTCAGCTTCTCAAATTCTGACCTCTTTATGTCAGTGGGGAATCTGGTAACACCCATATTTAGGCCACCGAATGCACTGCATTATGAACATTTGGGGTTTTTCCTTTTTTTAGGGGAAGCAGGAGGTGGGAGAGAGGAACTCTGAAACTGGGTTTGTTTGCAGTAGCATATAACTTGCCTTTGGCTTAAGGGAACGTCTTTTCTTTGACTTGAGAAGTTCTGCTTTTATCAAGAGAGAGCTAGAAAATGAAAATTTTCTTGCCATGGCCTACATTCCATGAGAAATTTTAGTTGTGCTAGAAAATATGTACTCTGTCCAACCACACAGCCTTTAAAGTAGCAGCAAATAGAAAGGCTCTGGGATTGCCTAAGAAATTGCGAGATGAAGGAGAGCTTCCTAGCACCCAGCCCCAGCGTATACCCCGAGTACCTTGCTGAAGGGCACCAGGTGATAAAGGAATCTTTTCCAGCTGGGAGCTGCCCAGAAGCACCCTCCAGGCCCTGCCTTCAGTGCTGGGGGTGCAGCTATACCTTGTTCCTACTTTCTCACAGAGTAACCACAACCTTTCCCTATCATCTCATGGTAGGGAGAGTTGCTCAAGATGAGAACCCATGTGCTGAAGTTCAGGATCAAGTTCCATGGGCAATGTCCAATGTAACCTGTCTAATCTGAAGATTTTGGTTTTGTAGAGTGTAAGTTTTTGATGAGTGTCATGTAGTAGTTGCTGGTGCCAACTGGTGTTCTGAGTATATTGCACAGAAAATTAGAGTTTTGGCTTAAGATGGGGAAAAGAAGAAAGAATAACTTTTAAAGTCTGTAAGCTTGGCATAAAGTACTCTTGGTGGGAACAGTGGAAGAAGCAACATGAGGCCCATCAGGGCAGTATATTTTGGGATAATGGCTTTCCATGATGTAAGAAAGCAGATATTTAGGGTTATGTGCATATACTGTGGGGTGTGCATACGCATGTAATTAGCAGCCTTTCTATTTTCCCTAAGATACTTTGGGAATTTATGTGCTAAAACCTGAAGTTAAAAGCTCTGAAGGCAACTGCTTTCAACTTAAGAAATAGCAGATATATAATTTCTGGTACAATGTAAAGTTTTGATGCTGTCCTGCCTGTGGGTTATGATGGACAAAACCTCTTTCGTGGTATATGTATGAACCTTCCTGTCTCTGTAGCAGAACATATATGACAGTTTTCTGACTCTGTGGTCACAGAAGCCCTTTAGGGAAGGATGTGTTACTGTTACCATTTTACAGCTGAGAGCATGAGATAATATATAACCATATACTATGTTTTTCCTCAGGACTTCTGCTTCATACTAGCAACACAATAGGTATATAAGGGAAAATACAGTGAGGGCCACTTGAATTTGGGTCGTTGTACTAAGAAGGATGTCCTATGGCAATGCACTTGTGGCATTACTGCAGTACCTAAGGGGTTCATACATCTTCTCACCAACTGGATATTTTCGTAAGATACAGGGAGAACTGGAAACTAACATGCTTTACCTGAAATTATGCAAAGATCCTTATTAAATGCTTTCTTTTTGCTGTAGGGGAGACTCGCTTCATGACTGCGGTTATTACGTGCAAAACTAATGGTTGTGAACTACTCATTAGGTCCTGCTGAAGCAGATGGTTCTGGTGTGTGGGGTTCCTCTGGGCTCAGGAGGCAATGGGCCCGTGTCTTTGTGATCCTGTACTGTTCTGTGTGAAAGGGAGGTATTTCTGCTTCACATAATATAAAGAATTAACAAGGGTCTTTAAAAGAGCAATGTCCTTTGGACTTTTTAATAATGAAGATACAATAATTAAAATGTTTCCTTGACTACAGGAGTCATTTGTGTGTACAAGTGGTGCATTACGTTACCTTCTCAGGTAGCAAGCAGAAGCCCATGCAGCGCTGTACTTGAGGACTGTTTTGAGTTGCCTTTGGATCAAGGTCTTGTCTAGCTTAAAGGCTCAAGCTGAGTTATGTGAGGTGCCGCAACTGCATGCATGTTCTTTGCTCATGATAAATATAAGGTTATTTGAATTATTTGGCAACTCAGATAAGAGCCCTGGGACTAACAGTGCAGTGATAATGTTCAGCTGGTTCCTGGTAGCTTCATTATGAATTGATTATTGAGAAAAAAGCCGGAGTGTTCTCCATATTCTGCTGGGTTGATTTTATCACATTGATCACTCCCCGGTAAAGTCTTACTTAGCAATGAAATGCAGGTTAGCTTGTTTTAAACAGGAACAGCCTGAGTTCGAGCAGCCAACATAGATCTAAAGCAGACCTGCCAAATGCTTGAGGGTTGCCTGATGTGTGATGCTTCTCAGCCCTGATTTAAATAGATATTTGGCATCACTGTTCCTCTATTCCCATCACCCAGCAGAGATGCCTGCATTTAGTAGGGCTGCAGGATGAGCCAGATGGAGTGGCTCGTGACCATGGAGCAGAGTCCAAGCATCTCATTTCATTTTGGATTGTCTGGAGGACTTGTAGGAGGAGAGAGAGATGGCAGAGATCTTTCCCTTTCTCCGCAGTAGTGCCTACCATGCTTCTCTTGCTTCAGATAGACACTACTAGAGCCCCCAGATTTCTAGGAAAAAACATACAGAAAACATAAGTCTTGGGCATCTGGCACATTGCCAGCTTAGCTTATGGGCAGAAATGAAAGAAATGAGAAGGACGGCTCCCTCACTTTCCTCCAGGGGGAAGGAAGCTGGACAAAGCAAGCCAGCTGGTTGTACTTCCCTTTCCTTGTCACTTTATTTAAAGGAAAAATGAAGGAGAAACCTGAAACTTGGCCAGTTATGTAGATTCCTAGGGCAGAACCAGCACAGCAAGGATATTAGCTATCTGTACTCAGTCTGTGTAAGACAGAAAAAAGGATGTATGAATGTGTTCTTCCTTCTTCTCTGGAATATCTCCCTTCATTCCAGGCTGGGACAGGGATTATCAGTTTGGAAAAAACTTTTTTTTTAGAAAGAACCTTACTACCATGACATCTTCATGCCACTTTTGGTTCAAGTACAGTGTAGAGACATTGAATGTTTCATGGTTCACATAAAAAAAGATGCCTTATGTTTTTGTGTCTGTGCAGGCATGTGACATGCCTGTTTCATGCAATGTGAATGCATGCACATGACATTTTTTTATGACCTAACTTCCTTGAACAGGTTTTAATCTTGATCAACTTTGTTCACATTGATTTTAAGCAGAATGCTTATAAACTAGTTAAAATGCACAAACTTTGCTTCTGAAAAATATTCTGAGTTCATGAAATGGATCAGAATTAACAGTCTGCTGCAAAAGAATTTCTGTTAATCTTCTTAGAGGCAGGAGATAAGATTTCACAATCAGATTAAATATTTGAATTCCACATTAGGAGACCTCCTTGGTTCTGTCTGACAATCAATTAATCCTCTTCAGGGTCGTGGTTCCTCTAGTCTGCATTTACTTCTTTCACGTTGTATGTGAACGACCTTTTATAGACTGTTAATGCACATTTATTTGGAAGTTGAAAATTACATCAGGGGTTTGACCTTCCTTCATGTTTGTTTGTCTTGGTTTTGTTTCTTTTAGCTAAAAGTAGGGAGAGGTGGGCAGTTCCTGCTCCCTAGAGTAGAGCAGGTCTCACTGAGCTGTTCAGCCATCATGAGCATGTAATGATTGAATCTCATGCTGAGGGTGCTGTACGCTCCCCCACCCAGCCACCCAGCATCTCGACTCGCTCAGCATGAATTTCCCACTATGTAGATGTGGGAGGTGAGGTGACAGCTTGCTTGCAGGCAGAACACAGGATACTAGATGGGAAGAGAGAGCGTAAAAAACATCTGCTCTAAGCTGGTACTGAAGATATTTGCATAATTTATTAGTATTTTTAGAAAACAAGTGTAATTAAGAAAATAAATATTTGTCATACATACAACACACCGTGTTGTTTAGTATTAGATGATGTCATTGTTCAGTGGCGCTTTGCCTATTACCTCTGTGTGCAGTAGAGGGCACTAAGTGGTGCTTAGCTTTTAAAGTACAGGAAAATTCTGCTTTTTTTTTTTTTCTTCATTACCCAGATTGCTGCTTTAAGAGTACTTCTTGTGTGTCTCAGTTACTGACTACCACTTTTCTTGTGCACCTTTGTCACATTCCTTCCATTGTGTCTTCATGGAATCTAGAGAGATGGCCCATCCAAGGGCAGTCTGTCAGCAGTTTTATGTTTAGAAAAAAAAAATCAAATGTTATATTCATTTTCTGAGTCAATCGCTGTCACTATGATTCCTCATAAGTTCGCAGGCATAATCATGGTGAAACTGGGGAAGACCCAGAGAGATCTCTCGTCCTGCCACGATGATGTAGGTGAACTACTAGAAAATCAAGATTAGAGTTTAAGAATTTGCCAACCTGAAGAAACCACTGAAAGATTGGAGACTGAAGTATTTTGATGATTTCTATAGCAAGGATACTTTGCACAATGACATAACCACTTTTCTCAGTATCAAAATAATCTAAAACAACTTTTCTGGAAGATGTCTGATATAAAAAATGTGTGTGATGGCTCATTACAAGTTCCATAACCCTACACTAAAATGTAATTTATATCCCTACCATCTCTTGAGTACATTCAACTTGCCTGGTTAAAAAATAAATTAAAATAAGGCAAGAGTTGATTGCATTTAAATACAAAATGTCAGGGATGAAAACGTTCTTGATGGTAAGAGATGAGGAGTTGTTCTTCAGTTAAAATTATGTAACTGTTTCTTCAGTAAAATTATTGGGGGGGGAAATAAAATTGAAGGGAGATGGATTCAAAAGGAAAAGGAGGTGATTCTTCATGCCAAAAGGAGTAGCCTGCAGGACTTCTATCCAGATGATGCTGTGGGTGCAAAAAGTTTACATAGGCTGATGGGAGAGCCTGGGCAACCCTCTGGCAGAGAGGTCTCACAAAGACTCGACAGAAGAATCAGAGCAGGCACGGCATACCCTTGGAGCTGAAAATGCGGGAAGACACAGAGATTGTTAGGAGGAGATATGAGCACCACCTTATTCTTCCCTGCTGCACACTGCTGGCCTCTTTAGGAGGTTAAATATTGGACTAGATCTGTATTTGGGATTGCTAGGGCCTTTCTTCCATTTTAATGGTCTTCTAATTCAAAATTAAAAAAAAAAAGCTGTTGAAAGCAGTTCTTGTGCAAATGAATCACAAATGTAAAGCAGTTTCAGGTGTATGACAGACTACATTCATTGCTTGGCTATCAGACTATAAATCATAGTTATAAGCCCATGCCTGTGGAAGATTTCTGCTGTATTTATTCAGATGGCTTTCAGGTCTCACTTAAGAATGTATTTCTCAAAATGTTTTCAAATACTACGTTCTTGTATTTTTTTTTAATAGCTTGCTAAAATGGTCTGAACTGAATAGTCGCACTATTAATATTTCATCCCTGATCTCCATAGTCTGTTGGTTCTGCTAATACATATCAGTTTGTTAGATTAGTAGGGTGAATAGCTGCTTTCTTTAATGTCTCATCCTGAGAGTCACGATATTTGAGCTGGTTACAAATACTATCTACTATTCAAATGACCAAAAAATAAAATTCTGGACTAAATGAATGTGCATTCATTGCAGGAGTCAGGTGGCCAAAGTAGTAAGTCCAGTCATATCTTCTAGCAGAAAGGCAGCCAGTCCTGACAGGGAATTACAGCTGCATGTCCTGCACTCGCTGCATCTCTGTCTAGCTGGGTATCACCAGTATCAAAGGCATGGCTTGACATCTTTGAAGGGAGTCATTTTCTTGGTCCCAGTGTAATCTTCCTAACCCTGCACCGGTGGGTTTTACTGAGCAAAGAGAAGCCTATCTTATCACAGCTGTGGCTTATGCAGGGGTTTGCACAAGAATACCAACCAAGCCTGTTGGTGGGATGTTCCCCTGCCCAAGCAGGGCTCATCTTCCCGTGTCTGCCAGGATGTGCTGGGCACAGAGCAGGGTGTGGAAATGCCAGGGGCTACCAAAATGCTCTGGATGCCCGGAGCAAGCAGGCACTAGCTTCTGATGGGTGGTGTGTGCCATATTTTTGACATTCTCTGGAGGAACAATTTTCCCTTGGCTGGGTTTTTCTGTGGCTGGCTGGCCTGCCCGGGCTTGGGAGGGTGCTCAGAAGTACATCCTCAGTTTTTGATCTGCATTGCTTTAATCATCCCAAACAAGCCAGTCCTGTCCACATGCAAATACTCAATGTCAAACTTTGTCATAATTTTGTGTTTCATTTAACAGTTTTTTATTTTTCCTAGTTTGGCAACTCCCGTGTCTTACGAGAATCAGAAAAAACCCTTTTGCTTGGAGTTGGCCCTTGTGTTTATTTGAGTATACAATTTCAGATAAGCATCAGAATCTCAAATCCTTATGCTTTCCCCTTCTTTCTAGCCCTGAGCAGAAAGTGCTCGTGGTGGGATGGTCTAGAGGCAAAAAGGTATGCTCACTGGGAATGGGGCTGAGGTGGGGCAGAACCAGTTTTCAGATGTAAGCTGATTGCACCTTGAGCCTGGGGCTGGTGGGGCTTCCTCTGACCCAAAAATCCCTCTGAGGTGAGGGGTTTTTGTATGGTAATAAGACCTGTGAGCAGTCTTCGTTCTTCCTCCTGCCTTAAATCACTGCTGCTTTGAAAGTACGTTCCTTTTTTTCCTATGACATTCTTCCCTGTGTCAAATGAAAGTTTTATCATAAAGTTGGGCAAAAAAATTAAATGCTTTTAATTAATTTGTTTTCAAGGGGCATTGTACAGATAGTTTAACATTACAGATAAATGAAAGATTGGGATCATTTATATCTGTGTGTATCAAAAGCTACCTTGTCCTTCTATCTATGCTTGTCAGTTTAGGGAAAGATGACAGATAGCCCACAGATAATATATGCATGAGGAACAGCTTTCTGATCTCTTGTTAAGATGCAGACTTGGCACTAGAAGATGTGAGGACTGTTTCTAACTCTGTTCCCTGCATGGTGCTGGATGAGTTCCCTGGGATGCTCTGGAGAGCAAGCAGCACACTGGGGTGTTCCCCTTTAGGAGTCTCAGTTGGAGCCTGCTGGGAACTGATTTTCTCCTTGTTTTTCACCTGGGATACTGAAGCCTGGTGAGAGCCAAGTGGCCGCATTTGTAGTTGTGGGACTTTGGACTTCTGTGAAAAATAAATTTAAAAACATCATCCTTTTCACTGTGAAAGATGATGTAAATCACTGAACAGCTTTTAAAAACAGAGAGTGCTGTGTTGTGTGCCTCTGTCTGACTAGCTGTCATATCTCCCAGAGCACAGGAAGGCTATTTCAGTTACTTGCATTCATTCCAAGCTACAGAAATGCTATAAGTAATATGTATCTATTCTATAATTAATAGACCACACGGTTGTCTGTGTAATAAACCACACTGACATGCCAACCCAAGTACTTGAAAATTATTTTTTTTCTTTTAATTTTAAAATGCAGATATGAATAGGAAAAAAATGGTTAGTAATTTCACATATTTAAAAAGAATTTTTTTTCCCTGATCCAGATTGAAGTTTTTATTGTATTTGCATTAATGTATGAAACTTAGTGTTCTTTTTTGTAGTAGAATGAATAAAGATACCACTGGGAAAAAAAAAAGTTGTTTTCTCTGTAGATTTTACATTTCTGTACAGATGTAAGTATTGCATGAATTTATGTCTGTTAATTTTTATTGAAATAAGGGTTTCATGCTCCCACAGAGTTTCCTTTTTATTTTATTTTTTTTTAAGAAACAGTGCAAGCAAATTCAGTTAGAAAACTAAGAGCAGTGTTCTGGGAGATGAAAAGTATGTTTTCACTTTGTTTTTTTCTTCATGATGTACAGAAATGTAAAATGTAGGATTGTATTAGTGCACTTAGACCATCTCAGACTGTTGCATGCTGTACATGATGGAGAAAGGGAGTCAAATGCCGCAGTTAAGCAGATGGTGTTCATGAATCTGTCTGTGTAACACTTCCTACACCACGGAGTGGGTGGAAAGATGGGAGTAGACTTCTCTACACTGTCACAAAGGCTCAGATGCTGCACCAGATACAGCACCAGGCTGTCTTGCACCACATGTTGGTGGGTCAGATGGGGAGCATCCTGCTTGGAGCCCAGCTTTCCTACACTGTACCCGCTTCCCTCTTTCAGGCTTCAGTCTCTGGACTGTAGGATCTGCTGTTCCCACATTACTACTCAACTCTTGGACTGCAGGGGTACTTGTTGCAGGAGAAGTTGTTTGGAGTTCAGTAGTTTATTCAGAGACGCTCCCTGTCCATCTCTGTGGTAATATAACTATGGATGTGGAAATGTGAAGAGGATCTGATCCTTAACAAACTGATCAGTGTAACCATCTGTTATGATCAGGTTCTTTAAAATTATTAGAGAGATGCCTCTGCCTGAAGTAAGGTGCAAACAAGATCATATGCCAAAGTCAATAGAACAGACTGTTATTTAACAGTAAATGTGAGGTAGAGAGACAGAAGGAAACAGGAAACAGAGAAAAGGGGGTGTGGGGAGAGAAAGAGAGTGGCAGAGAGACAGATTAAGTAAAAAAAAATCACTGCTCTGTGAATTCTGGTGGCGTCCCGTTGGCCCTCTTTTTCTAAACTTCTCAATGGTGAGAGACCTAATGTTGTCAAAGTGATGGTTGTGGTCTGGATCCATTGAAGGAAGCCCAGGGTGATGGGGAAAGAAGCCCATGTATTGAGTGAAGTCTGCGGTGGTAAGAGAAGTCCTGTGAGTTGAGAGAAGAAGTCTGTCTGGCTTTTTTTAGTGTTAGGGTAGCTGTGAACACCCCCAGTACCTCCCCCGGGCTGGGGAGTTTTACAATGGAGGATGTAATAG
Source organism: Corapipo altera (assembly GCF_003945725.1). NCBI lineage: Eukaryota > Metazoa > Chordata > Aves > Passeriformes > Pipridae > Corapipo > Corapipo altera. The sequence continues at coordinate 8,113,666 of NW_020884876.1, read as the reverse complement.
TGGATCATGGGACATTTCATCCCTAACGAAATGTTGTGCCTGTTATGTCAGCACAGTTGAGTCCATTGTGGCCCATCAGCAAAGATGAGTATTTTGAGGCTATGTGTGAGTTGTCTGGGTGCTTCCCAGAGGGGAGTTATCACAACTGAGTCATTTGTGTAAGGACAAAGAAATACTACCTCACCTTGAAGGATTTGCCTTTCTCCTTATCTTATTCAACAACCAGCTTGTAGCCTGAGGTGGTGGGTGTGCACAGCCTCAGCACCTGGGCGGTTACTTTGCACATTGTCAGCTTGCACCCTGATTGTCTGAGCCCTTAACATTCCAGTCACTCAGACTTGTGGATACATTCTTCTCCTGGGATAATAGTACCACCTTTATCTTATCTCAAGTTCCTATCACAGTCTAAATTAGTAGGCATATTCAGGAAGGGGTGGGCTTCTGTGAGCAGTTGCTTCTTTGTACGGTTAGCTACAGTGGACAAAGGTCTTTTAGTGATCTTAACAACGTTTAAGCCATAAACCATTTCAAACTCTCATACTATCCTGTGCCAATCTTTTCAGCACATACTGATCTGTGAGGGCACCTATAAACACATCCTGTACCTGTAAAGACATCCTGCATCACATTTACATCCTGGCAATTCAAAGAATCTCCCGAGAAATGTCTTGCTCTACTTCCAGGACTCTTGCAAGTATGTAAAATTACACTGACTACTTTTAATCCTTTACTCACTTTAGTTGCAGTACAAGAACCTTTTGCTGGTGGGAAAATAATGCAAAAGCTCTTTGCTTGGAAAATGTGCAGTAGGAGGTGGTTACCAGTAGCCTTTACAATTGTTAAGACTGGTGGTTAACCGTAGCTGAGGGGAGTAGTATTACTGTAAGTGCAGGTAGAAAATACTTCCTGGTGATTTTCAGGAGGTTAAATGGTCACACACTGACCTTCCCTGATTTTCAGCAGCTAATTCGTTGGCTAAAATATTTTAATTCTTTTCACAACATTGTATTTTTACATAATTGGATTTTATATCCTTAGAAAGGCTGCATTATTTTTAATATGCCCAGATGACAATAAGAAAAATTAAAGAGAAGATAACAAGATCAGTCCAAAACAAGGGGTGAGATGATCTAAGAAGAACCTGTATTTTTAAGGGTGGTTCATGTGACAGAGCTCACTTACAGTGGTGCCTGTTGCTTCAGGACCATATGACTGCTTTTGTCGTACATCATGCAGGGTTAGCATGGGGGTTGCATTAACAGGGAGTAGTGAACAGACAGAGGTTCCTGGATAGTGTAAAGGGTATAGCCAGTAATTACAGACTCACTTCCCTGCCCTGGAGGACCTGAGCACTTCTGTCCTGTCTCCAAGCCAGTGAGCAGAGCAACTGTAACGCTGATCTCCTTTTAACCCTTTCTTGAGCTCTGGTCTTAAACATACAAGTCATTTAACTCTGTGGCTCTGGGAAGGGTCAACTCTAACCTTTGTCATTGCAGGAGAACCCATAATTAAAGGGTATATACTTGATCCCTTAATGTTGTGTGTAGGTAGTGGTATGTACTGTGTATATAATATAGACATAATACATAATATAGTTGCTGCTAACATAAGTTACTTTTTTTGCAAATATGTGAGTAAATAAACAAGTTGAGCCCACATAAGTCATCAGACCAAGAGTGATAACTCATTGGCCATCTGCTTCTCTCTTCGACTTTGTTTTTGTTGCCTGCTTTTTGGATACAGAAATGTATCACAGGAGCTTCATCTTGGCATCTTTGGATAATTCAGTTGTTGCAGTCATTTTTGGGAATGATGGGTGCTTATGTTTGGTTTCTGACTGTGAAAATCATGATTTCCAAGAAAAAACTGACTTCCAAAAATGCCAAGCAAAATGTGAACTCACACACGAATTATGAACATGATTTTATCCAGTTTTTCAGAATAACTATTTTGTTTCTGGAGTTATTTAATTTTCATCCAGAATGAGTAATTCCCCTTACTGGTAAATGTGAAACCCTACCTTGTGCAGGAATAGGTTGAAACTTGGGTAAACATAATTAATAGGAGCATTGAGTACCTGATAACTTGCTTCCATCACTTGGGAAATGTTCCTGCTTGTAGTACTTGTAATTTGTATTTACATTGCTGCATATATCTCTATAACTGACTCTAAAGCTATGCATCCTGTTTTGGAAAGGGATTGGGCACTTCTTGCCATTAAAGGTGCATAGTGTCACATTTTTTTTTCTTAAAGAAGGCAAAGATAGTCCGAATGTTTTCTGAATTTGTTCTTGTTTTTGACCACTGAATTTACTCACAGTTGGTATGCTCAAGTCTCTTAAACATTATTACATGAGTTAGAAGGTTTGAATTTCTTACCTAATTGTTCCGGGGGTTGGAATATTGTTATTAGAAGATGGATATGGTGAAATTTTTGTTTCTAGCCATGTCTTCTCTTGATCTGTTTGTTCTGAAATCACTAAGCTTTGCACTGATTTTCAAGGTGTAGCAGTCAGGGAGAATGCAGTTTTCTGAAGTGGTACAAATAAACAGGAATATGTTCAGACACCCTCTAAACAAAGACCTTGCCACTTTTGAAATGGGCTGCTCAACACCTCAATTTCCTAAAGAGGAATCCATGTTATTTTAGTCACATGCTCAGAGATCAGTGTTCTTGTTTGGTTTGGTGTTTTTCTTTTTCTTTAAATAGGGAAAAAGTAAAATGTGTTGGAAACTTCTCTAACTGGTTACATAAAAAAAAAAGAAGTAGAACTAAATATTCAAGTGAGTTGTCGATAGCATACACTTAAGAAAAAAAATCTTACTTTTATAATGTTAATGGTATAGGTCTCAAAATTGACAAGAAGTCTTGTCAGAAATATGTGATTTAAAAAAGATATTACTGTTGAATCATCTACATTCTTTTGCAATTAATGAGTGGTTGGTTACATTAGTTGAGGACAGAGAGTACTAGTACTTTCATTTCATACTGAAATATTATCTTTTTTCTCTTGGATAAACCAGGCTGACTGACTGTAGTTGATATCACAAGCAGTGTGAGTCAAAGCAAGCCTGAACTGTATCTGTGAATCATTGCTTCTCACTCCTAGGAAATTCTATGGGCCTGATCTCCCCCAACAATAAATTACCTACCTACTAGGGTTTCTTTAGTGATGCTTTTTTTAGATGTATACTTTGCGGAAGCCTAGGTGAGGTTACGACTGCCTGGAGCTTGCTCTTTCTTGTTTTACAGGGTTAAGGAGTCCAACAGACAGCCAGATATCACTAGGTATCTTGAGTTGATTCCTGCCATGAAGAGTGAGGAGCATTTTTGGCTGCCAGGGCTATGTCCACCTGTGCCTGTTCTCCAGTATATTCCAAAGGCTTTGTGCCTCTTCAGTGGCCTAAAGCAGGGAGTCAGGGCAGAGCCTCTGTTTCAGAAGACCCCTGTCTTCTTTCAGACCATGGAGAGCCAATACTGCCTGTGTGACTGAATTATTGAGTCATGTTTCTCTGTGAGCTAGTTTGGCACGTTATAAAAGATGTCTGTGATCTGTAATCATAGTTTCTGTGCTTGTTTAATCATTCAGGAACAATAATTCTTCTGCTTACCCTCTTTTGCCTTTCATCCTCCTCCATCTCACCTTGCCAAAAGCATGTGATGTTCCTGAGCTTGCTATAACCTTCCAGTCTTTTTCTGTAGCTGGAACATTTCCATGAACAGGCCTTTCCTCCTGTGAAGGTACCCAAATAATTTACTGATATCTAGAAGCAGAGGACAGCAGCTTGTCAAACATGCATATAGTCACAGCAATGGCAGTTTCTGTGGGCTGGGCTACACTGCTTTGCAAATAATCAAACAGTCAACATCTTAAATAATTTCAAACTGCAGCAACCTGGTTCTTCAGGCTGGTTTTCCACCAGTGATTTAAGCATGCATTTGCTGCTGGCTGGAGTGCTTGCTTCCATTAACCACTTCATCTAGTTAAAGAGGTTTTAAACTCCTGGTAACTGTCATGACACTGAAGTCCAAAGGCTCCTCAGACTGTGGACATCACTATGGCAACCATTTATGTTCCTCCTCACCTACACAATCTGTAAATCTGGACAGGGGTGCTTTTATGGATGCCTGGTAGAGCATCATGCCAGAAGCTAGTATGGACAGGGCTCGTGAGACTTTATGAGAAGAGCAAACCAAACACAAGTTTTTCAAAATGAATGTAAAACTCACATTTTTCATTGAGTTTAAGATACCCAAATGAAAAAGGAGAGGTGCAGGACAGAAATAAAACTCCTACCACCCTGTTTACCTCTAGGGGAATGGAAGCAGACAGGAAAATGTGACCACCTACCAACAGTTTTGAAGCACAAAGCTCACTGCTTACAGCTGGACCCTATGTCAGTGGCAGGGCACCACTGTGTCTGCTCCTCAACCCTGCAAGCAACTCTCTCAGAGTTTAAGGTGACAGTACTTGGCAAAGCTGGTATGCTAAACTGATTGCTTTTTTTTTCTTTTACCTACTTTGAAAATCCCATCTTGCGTAATTATCTGTGTTTGTTGAGAAAAGCTGCAGTGGAAAAAAGGCTTGTTAGTTTATGGGATGAGAGGGGATAAAACAGGTTTCTCAATCCTCGTGTCTTTTGTGTGCACTGGAAGACTCTTGGCAGAAAGATAGCTGGATTTCCATGCAGCAGGGAACCAGACTGGCTTCTATTGCATTAACTGGGCAGATGCTACAGAAGATGATGCAATAAAACCTATATGTTACTTCTAAGTGGCTGGGCTTTTTATAATTGCTGTAGGACCATTTATTAGGTAAATTAGTCTTTCCAGATAAGAGGTAGGATACAATATACATTGGAGAGATTTATGAGAGCTAAAAGGTAACACGTGCATGTATTGGCAGCTGTTTACAACACTAATTTGTGTGCTTCTTTTAATTCCTGAATTTTATTTCAAAAGCTTCAGACAATGCAAGATTGAGAATATGGTGGCTGAAAGCAAATGTATTTGAAAAGCCTGCATATGATATCCATTCCTTTTATAAGGAATATTTCCTTTATGACCTCCTCCTGCTTTGTATTTAGCATTTCAAAGAACTTTGGGGGACTGTCTGTAGGCTGTGTCTTCATAAAGCCAGTAGCCAAGGATTTAAAGTATTGTCACTGCTGGCCTGAAGCTGAAAACTGCAGGCGGTTTTAATACCAGGGTGGGGGGGTGGGTGTTTAAACCCAGCCTTTTGTGTTCAGATTAGGGAGTGCAGGAGGATAGACTTAAGGGGTGTTAGTGAGAATTTCTTCACTGGCAGCTCAGTAATAGCATCAGGCTTTGGAAATACTTTTTTCCAATTCTTTGTTATTTTAGTAATTACTATGCAGTGGGTAGAAATCCGTAGGGTTTGTGGTTTTTTCAAGTACCACAGTAATGACATGGGGATGTGGGCAATAAAAAGAAGTATTTGTTTTTATAACTTCTTACTCTTTGGACGACTGAGGGGACTTAAATGCCTTTTCGGATAGTCTATCATTGTTTCAGTCCTGATGTCTGTGTTTATTTTGTCTTGGTTCCATCACCTGGGATAATAGTACGATCCATCTTTGGAAAGGAAGGAAGACAAAAACAATTTGACACTAGCAGCATGCTCTGACAAATCTGAAATTTGCCAGTTGTGAAGGCAGATTGTCTGATCTACTTTACACTGTCTGAGAGATGGAAAGGTTACTAAACATCTCCCCCATTAAGAAAAAGATCAAAGGCAAGTCGCTGAGCACTTGCATGTGGAGTTTCTTTTACTTTCTGTTAGAACCTAAGAAACATTTGTCCTGAGTATTTGTTGGTTCCTGGAATACCTAAGGGTACAAAGCACTTGAAATTTTTATGTATGGGAACATGGTGACTCCTTGCTAGAGTTTCTGAGATGAGCACCATAACTAATAAGATTTACCACAGTTGGCTTGTGAAGGTATTGAGTTCAGCTCAATAGTGATCAGTTTTAATGAAGACTAAGGAGTTTCTAGCTCTTAATTTTGTATATGGTTCTTTCAAATACAATTCTAATGCTAGGAAATTTTACTTTCATGTAAATGGTCTCACTTAGGATGTTTGTTTCATTTGAGAAAGTTGTTTTTATATTTCTGGAAATATTAAGTATAAGTGGTTGTCTGTGCCTTACAAAAATTCATTATAATACATAAAGCATTCTGAATTAAATCTTATCCTTTGCTACTGCCATTCATATGCTTTAAAGGATGTAAGTACCCTTTTTTGGTGGGAGTGAGGAGTATGCTTTTCAGAATTAGAAAGGAATTTTTTCTTTATTTTTCCAATTTGATTTTAGTTTACTTTTATTAATTTCACAATTTTATTTTGACTATTGCAATGATGTTCCTTTGTAATATGGGAATTTTTTTCTTCATAACTTCTACATGTTTCACTTGTTCTCACCCTTGTTCTCATCCTTGACTCTGGTTAGAAAGTTGTAGGTTGAAAAATTCACACCAGAGACTGCCCTTATATCCAGTGTGACACTTCAGTTCTGTGTATGAAACATTTTGCTAAGGTGAGGCTTTGGGTGCTGCTCCCTTCTGCTTAGCTCCACAGAGGAGTCACAGATTCTGCACTGCCCTCCAGAAATCTGGGAGGTAACAGTGCTCTGCTGGATTTAAGTCCCTCTTTGTATTTAAAAGCAAATTAATTAATAACAAAGCAACTGACAGCCACACAGTAATATAGAAGGATAGACAGAAAAAAAAAAGTAGCAGAGCTCCCTGTGGTTGATACGTTTGCTTTAACAGATTGCAGTGTTATGTAGGGTAAGACAAAAATTATTTTATTGGACTAGTCCCCAGCTGAAGAATTTAACTTTCTTACAAGGTGATGGGAGAAGGTTGAGACCCAGTGCTATAAAATGTTTTTTTCTTGTTCCTCTACTAGAATACAAAAATCTCTGCACTCAGGAGAAATGCTAAGAACAGCTTCTACAGAGAGGCAAGTGCAAGTGGTGCCTACATAAACCTTCATCTGAACAGGGCAATGGGAAATTGTCTCTGGTTGCACACAGGTGGGTAATATTAGAGCTTCAAAAGCCAAGTGGAGGGTGGCAACAAGCTGTGGTAACGAGGAGTAGACAGGGCAGGTGTCCTAGGAGCGGAGTCTTCCTTCTGAGGGTGCTACTGCAGAATCAGAGAGAACAGAGAAGCTCCAGTGTCCCACTGAAAACCAATGACTGAAGAGTACCACCTTCACAGGAACAAACTGACTGCAACACTGACGTCTGGTCCAGAGAACATGCAGACTGATAGTTTTGCACTGATTTTCCAAAAGCCTTTGAGTTGGGCATGTGTTGAGTCATCTAATTTCTGTCTGTGTTTATGATTCCTCTCTAGAGCTTTTTCATGCCCAAATGCTACTCTGTGCCAATGAGACAGCCTCTGAATCTAAGACTATAATAAAATATCCCAGAAGTAATTGAACTATTTTTCTGTGAGGTGATGAATCGGTGCTTTTTCACTTTTGGGTTTGTTTCTTGCTTGCATTTTCTTCAAATCTGTGTGTGGGAACCATTTTCAGTACTAAACCACTATTTTGAAAGCCTGTTTAATATAGGCAGAATTTCATGTGCGTATGGAAGTAAATTCATGACAAGAGGTTGTTTACAAAGGGTGAAGTAGTCTATTTTCAGGCCTCCCAACTTTTCTAAGGTTTTTAAGATCTCTGCCTCTTGTTCCTGCTATATATATACAACCATAAAATATACTCACTATATTGCACAGCTGTATAAGCAAGAATTTTGAGAGGGAGCTTACTACTGGGTTATTCAGCAAATGCTCTGTGGTGTTAACAGCAGCTGCTGGGATTTAGTTCCCTTGGTATGCCATTTTTAGGACTGCAGATATGCTCATTGCCCTATTTGCCTGTGGTGCTTTGCTCAGTTTTGTGTATGGCAAGTAATTCTTCTCAACAAGAATTTAGAGTTTAAAACTAATATTCTGATAAATAATAGCCACGTAACAGTGCCCACCTACTACTGTCAAGGGCTGCCTTTTCTTGATGAATTTTTCCTTTGTACATGATCTGACACACAGAATCTGCTTGTTGTTTGTTTTGAGGTTGCATCCAGAAGCTTCACAAGAGCCCAAGGTCTGCACGTGCTTGGTGCTGCCTTTGCAACATAGGCTCTGTGGAGGAATGGGAATAGACACAGAGATGTGTGAGTTAGTCTTTAGAAAGATAATCTATAATGGCCTTTACTGCTGGTGGGATCTACATTAGCTACTCACTTCTTGCTCTCTGTTTTTTTCGACTTCCAAAGCAGAAGGTTAGGCTGTCTTTCTAACTTACAGTACAGCTGGCGCCCATATATCAGTGTGTTACTTAAATACCAGGGTACTAATGATACATGACACCAGTGGAAAACAAGAATGTTGGGGCCAACATTTTTGGCATATCTTTTGCTTCTACATCCTTTGGAAGAACAGCCAGTGAATGAATTGAGTTGTGATTTGAGTTGCTGTAAGTCCACTTCTCCAAGGTTTTGAATTCTGTTATATGAGAGAGGTTTAATAAATGCTTGACTGTGGGGAAATCTCTGCAGGATTCACAGCTTGTCTCTCTCTCCAGTTAGTTTTGTTCACTGAGGAATTACAAGCCCAGTTTCCATCCATTTTAACTAACCAGCTTTGAGTCAGTGATAATAAGAGAGGAAAAGCATGCATCAAAGCAAAAGCTGTATCCTACAGCCTCTGTTCCTGCTGGTACACTGGTATGTTTTTAGGTAGATTTGGGTACCCAGATTGAAACCCCTTCTGCATCAATTGTCTTCTGTGCAGAGGAAGCACAAATGCAATCAGAAGGTCTGGCATGAAAAAACCCCAACAAAACAGGGGAGCCTTTCTTCTCGTAATGGAGACCGGTTTTTCTTAAAAGTCATGCAAGTTAAAATAAATACCACAGCACATAAGGCAGCACACAGAAAAATGAATTGGTGAACTACAGCATGTGTGCAGCAGCAGCGCTGCATTCCTGTCATCACACATTCCCAAAGCATAACATGGAGAGAAATATGATCTGAAACTGGTTTAAGAGGTGCTGTAACTAAGCCAGGATTACTACCATGGTATAACACGACCTGATAGCAAGACTGAAGATTTGCTTGTGATAAATTCTGAAACATTTTCCTTTTTTATATTTGGAAATTTTTGCACTTACATCTTTGCCCTTGGGATTTTTTCTTTCCCTTTTTGGTGGAGTTTCTCAAATGGTCTCTCCAAGGAGAGAGTTGTCTGAGCAAACCAAACTTTTCCCTTGCCAATAAATCCATCAAGAAAGGCTGCTTCACTTTGTGACCTGGACCACAAGCATATGTTACAAGTACTTGACTTCTCTTGCATATTTGAGTAAGAACAAGTACTAGTAAGAGGTGATAAATTAATAGTGTTAGTGTCAGAAGTCTAAGGGCCGCCCTGATAGGTTGTGCTGCATTGTGAGTTTTCTGGTTTGTTCTTGCTAGTTTGTCTGATTAGAAATATCTGGAAGGGAAAACTAGTGCTTCTTATAGCCAAAGACAGTTACAGCCTGTTGCCAGACCTCCTTAACCAGTAAGGAATTGCTTAAAAAACATGTCTTTTAGAGTCTGAGTTCTACACCTTTGTTAATACAGAGCCACAGGAATCCATGCATGAAAACTTTGAGTTTATGCAGTGGACAACTTTCCTCTTCATGGATTTATTAATATTAGAAATGCTGGTAATCAGGAAGACTATTATGCAGAGCTGTAAATCTAATAAACCCATAGATTACTAAGGCCTGTGATGTTACACCTGAGCTTGGTGTCTTTACCAAGTTCTTAATTACATTTTTCCCACCTCTTCTGACACTCTGTTTCCCCCCCTTCTCTTCCTCTGCTTTACAACTGCCTGTACTCCAGGCTTTTTTCCCCTTTTCCCCTCTGTATTTTCTGTTTATGTCTTCTGCTCTCCCTCTCTCATAGGCCCTGCATTTCCTTCCCAGAATCTTGCAGCATCCTCTCCATCTTTTAAAAAGTTACGGAATTTGACGGTTTTGTTTTCATAGGCCACAAAATGACCCTCTGCTCCTCTGTTTTACCTGGCTGCCAGCGACCGTGGCCTTCCTTAGTGCAAAGTCTCCCATGGATCCCAGTATTACCAACATTATTCATAATCTTTGTTGCTGTAGCTGGGACCAGGAAACCATCCTTTTCATAGACTTGCAGAGGCTGAAGCCACACGGCTTTGTGTGGCACTTGGCATCTTGTCAGTGTTGGGTGCTTGTCAGACACCAGCTCAGCAGACAGTAAAAAGTGAAGTCCTTGTAATTTTCTCCTGTGAGGCAGCCAGTGGGCTATGTGCAGCAGGCAAGGTCGTGACAGAGTAAGGGAGAACCCAAGCTTGGCATACGTAGCTTGAAAGACAATGATTTTAGAGATGTAGCTTGTCTTAGTGAAGAGGGGGATTGCTTTCCTCCTTGCATGTCCTATTATTTTGCCATTTTTCTTTCAGTGTTTGGCTTGTGTGCTTATTTCATTTGAAAACCTCATGCAATCAGTCACCAAGCCAATCTAGCTGAGGCAGAAACACCAGCCCACCCTGCTACTGAAGCCTGCTGCTCTTTCTATGGAAACTTGTTTGTCATAGGGAGGAAAATAGAAGTACTCCTGACTGAAACTTGAAATATTACATTACATGAGAGTAATTACCATATATGCACAAGCACACATGCACATACACATATAGAAAAATACACATATATAGCTCACCATATTGTACTCTGCTACATAATTATTATTTTTCAATTGAGGAAAAATAAGTCTATGAAATGGAAGCTGGAACCCTAAAGTTTTAGAAGTGCGTATGCCACTGATTTATTACAGTCTTCTGGGCCAGTTATGCCCTTTTCTTTATTACATTTTCCAAATGTAAAATGGGAACAAACTGCTTATCAACTAATAAATGAGTCTTTATGAAGATTAAATGCAATAGATATCCTTAGTAATATTTGTTTTCTCACTTTTTAAAAGATAACACAAGATTTTCAGAAGCAGAGATTTTGAATTGCTTCTCCAAAAGCCTTCAGGCTCCTTATGAATGTGGACTGAGGCAGGGTTCTAATTGAAAGCTTGAACATATAAGAATCCTTTGTAATGTCTTATATGTACCTAAGCTTTTTTGAAATTCATAGTGTTAAATCAGTGCCTTTGAAATGGCTATTACATTGCCAATTCCTGATAAGGAACTGTTGGGTTATGAGGGAGGCAGGATGCCTCTTTTTGGTTTAGTTCAGACCTTTTTCCCCACGATCTCTATGGTATATTTATCCAAGCTTCACCTCTCCCTCTAGTAATTCAAGAAAGAGATGGTACCTGTTGGACTTTAAATACCAAATGATAAAAATGAATGCTTTATCTGAATCTCAGTAAAAAGCTTCTGAATTGAATCTTTCCCTTATTAAAAAACCCTAAAAAACAAATAAACCCCCAAACAACTGGAGATGAATTAAAGAAAAAAAAAAAGAAGTGCAAGCAAAAAGCTTTGAAACCATCTCCTTTTCATTTTCCCATCACTTCAATTCCTGCCTGGAAGAAGTGTTTTCCCTTACTCCTAGCAAGCTCCATCAGACTATTTCCGTACTTCTTTTTACAATTAGGCAAAACTTTACCAGTGTGTAACAGGTAGGCAAAAATATTTGTAAACTAAAGCAGAATTTCCCAGTGGTTTCAGCCAAAGAAAATTGGCCCTCCCTGCCCCCGTTGGAACTGTTGGATTAAACAGCATATTTTTATTTATTTCACACTGTGCTTATAAGGGTACTGTACCATTGTTCACCAAGCAGGACAGCCATTGGTAGCTGAGAACTCTTCTTTTCTGCTCTGACATAGGCGTATGAAGCCAGAAATTTATTTCCTTTTATTACAAAAAAGTAATTTTAAATGTCTGAGAATAAATTGTTGTGAGTTGGTTGGTTGGTTTTGTGTTTGTTTTTTTTTAAAGCCCTCAAATTTTACCTTTCAGATCACATGAAGAAAACTGTTTTATTTCAGTTTGGCCACTGAGGCAAAAAAAAATCAATTACATGCACAGTTCTAGCTCTTATTCCAAAGAAAACAGCCAAAACTTAAACTTTGTCTTTAATTATATATTTGATTCATCCCAGTAACAAAACTTGACTTCAAACAATGGAAGAGCAGGAGTAAACTTGCTCTGAATTCCTCTCTTCAAAGAAGAGAACTCTTTCAGATACTATGTCAGAAAACTTCAAGCTGAAACCAAACGAGATAACTGTGAGAAGACTAAATACAAGGAACTTCAGCTGACCACAGGAATAACGTCTCAGTACTGAGAGGAGGCCTCCAAAACTGATTTTGAACAAATATCCCTACATTTGGGAAGGGAAAATCAACTTTGCTAGATGGATTAATTATTCCTCTCATTCCTTCTTCTTTTTCATAGTTGTAGGAGCAAATTATTATTCATTTAAAATTACCACACAATGAAAACACATTGTTATCTGTGCCTGAAACTACAAACCAGTTTAATTCCTACAACTGATAAGTAGAATATACCATGTGTTAATTGTATGTACTATATTACTCTCATGACAATTCATGGAAGTGTACAAATTAAGTCAATTAAAGCTACTTGAAAGACTTCTGTACGCTGTCACCGGTTCATTGGTGCACAGCAAATTGCTTGAAAAGAATTGGGATGTATACGCTGTATCTGACAGTTACAGAGCCATCCTCTGGTTTTTTTATTTGATATTTGTTAGACTATTTTAGTTGGGAATAATTACACAGAAAGCCAGAGTAAAGATCACTCTGGTCTTGTTTGTTGTCGCGCACGCATGTGTGCGTGTGCGCGCGTGTGTCCTGCTTTGTTCTGTCTTTCTACTTCTTGACCTCATTTTTCCTCCTCATTGCTGATTCCTATTTGTCTCTTGTCTCATGTCTTTTTTTAATGGAACAGATTGATATCTAGGGCTGTGTCTAGACTAAGAGAAAGGTTGAGTTTAGTTCAGCTGTAAGTTGAAGTTAGCTGGCCAGCTATATTCAACCACTTCTTGACTGCTGAAAAGGCAAAGCTATGAGAATTTATGCTCCTGGCTAGAATCTAACTTGCTTTTACATCTGGTAAAATAGGTATGTTTTTTAGGTTTGACTTAGTTAGGTAGTGCTAACCAATCTATCCCAACCTCAGCCTTCAATGAGAAAAGCTGAACAATTCTAAAAGTTCTCCTTATGGTTTTTCTGGTCTGAGGGTGAAAACATGTTCTATTATAAGCTTTGCGTAGGTTGTTGAGTAAATTGCTAGATGAGTAAGTTGCATGATGAAAAACCTTGTATTTTTATTAGAGGAGCTCTAGGCCATCTTTTTTCTCATCTTAACTTTTTGCGGTTGCTACCAGTATACAAAGCATCAATAGACACGTCATTCCTATTGGCTTTTCATGAAGTTGGAAAAAGATGAGCCTGAATGAGAAAGGACCCTGTAGTATTTAATTTTTTTCCCTGATATTCAATAATGTAATTTCTACTCACGTGAAAGGGACTGCTGTATACAAAATCCCGAATGATTCTTTGGGGGGTGTGTGTACAGTAGCCACGTGGGCTGAGGTGGACACTGAAGTGACTAACCCATAGCCATGTAGCAAGGCAGCTACTGGATAATGTGTCATGGTCCACTGGCTCTGATGCTCAGTTCGTTCACTGAAGGTCATCCTTTTACTGGTTCACCACTACTGAAAATTTCCAGTTACAAAATCATAGCTGTTTTTCCACGTTCTCAGGAATGTGACACAACCTGATTAATTATAAAAATCTAAATATGTAGGTAATTTACTGGCGACATTTTCACATCCCTGCATTGCAGTTGTCCCTACTGGTAACGCTGGCAGCACATGACACCTAGTGTGCTCGAGAGTTGTCCCGCGGGGGAGGAAGAATTGAGTCCCCTCTCCCAGTTTTGGCTAACCAGAGTTCATAAAATGCCCAGGTGGCCTGTCCCCATTCAACACGATGCCCTGGGTGCAGATGTGGGCGCCACTGGGGTGGCAGGGCGGGCAGCCTGCGTGCCACCGGCGAGCTGGGCATCCCGGGTGTCCTGGATATCCTTGGGGAGTGTGGCATTTTTTTAGTGTGGTGGTGTCACTGACCAGGCCCTGCGGGGAAGAGCCGAGAAGCGGTGTTCTCCAGGCGCCGAGGGGGAAAGGCGGCCAAAGATCACTGGGTGAACCCCGCTGGCTCCACGCAGGGGTGCCCCGAGTATGCAGCTCTCTCCCGGCCCCCTTCTCTTGGCTGTGTCCCGCGGCTGGCCCGGGGCGGGAGCGGTGCCCGCAGGGCCCCTAGGGCTGCCCTGCCCACCACTGCCCCTGCCCGAAGTCTGGCGGTGCGGGGTGCCCGGCGCTGAGCACCCGGCCCCGGCGCTCCAGAGCCACCACCAGGAAGGAAGGAAGGACGGAAAAGAGGCGGAGCGGGAGCGGGCGGGAAGGGGCCGGGTCCCCGCCGTGCACGGCGCTTTGTACACGGGCGGGCGCGAGTCGGAGCCGCCCGGGGCAGCGCGGAGCCCGGCGGGACTAGCATG